>NC_057829.1:28631590-28932803 GCF_910594005.1 Cervus elaphus | reverse complement strand
AAGACATTAAATATACATTTAACCATATACTCTGACAGTTCCACTCCTAGAAATCCACCCAAAAGAAAAGGAAATATATGTCAAAATATATACCTTGTACCCTAGTGTTCATAAAAGCACTAATAGACCAAAAATGAAAATAGTCCAAACATCCATCAACAGATAAATGGTCAAACAAGTTGTGGAACAGTGGAATACTACTTAGCAATAAAAGGAATAAATTATTGCCACATGGATGACTCTCAGAAAGATTTATACTGGGAGAAAGAAGATGATAAAAAAAAGAGTCAATACAATGTGATTCCATTTAAGCAGGTAAGTTGTCACTTAAGGATAGTGGGTTGGGCAAGGGTAGGAGGGAGGGATTACAAGGTCATGAACTTTTGTGGGTAATGGATATGTGCACTGTATTGACTATCATAGTTACATGGCTGTATATACATAAATCAACTTATTAAATTATATACTTTAAGTTTTACTGGTTTATTGTATATCAGTTCTTCAATAAAGTGGTTTTTAAAATGTATTTGTGACTTGCACATGTTTTTTTCCTCACAAATTACACTCAAAAAGAAAGCTCAATCTCTAGTCATCATGGACTAGGCCTCATTACTCATCCAGTCATTCCCAAATATTGTCCAACTATCTGTTAGTTTCTATAAGAAATACAAACATGATTCTTTTGTACTATTAAGCATATAATCTAATAGACTGGTTAGGGTTTGGAAGTCTTATTTTTTTTTATTGTTTTCACAAAGAGCCTTACCAGAAGCAAATCCCTCCCAGTGAGTACGTGTCAGCTGCTCCATACAGCTTAGGACCTTGCTCCACACATCATCAAACACATAAGCAAGGACATCCTCTTTCATGCAGTAAAATGGAGCAATGGGTGGATACCCTAATTTCTGTTTCTCTGTAGCTGCTTCTGATTTCTTTCCATGGAACTCCTCTTCCCTGTAACAGAAACAAGAGGGAAAGACTTCATGGTTCTTCTTCACTGAGTGTTCACCACTGTCTTTTGTGCTGCTTAGGAATGTGATCTGTGCTTCTCCCCCTAAATCTGCCCCCCCCCCGACATATGTAGCACAGATATTAAGCTCTCTTGTGAGCTAAGGAAGTTTTCAACAGAGGAGACTCTGCATTTTCCTTCTTACCCCCATTCCACCCCCCTATTCTGGCAAAAAATAGAACAAGAAAAAGAAGGGTGAGAATTATTGTACTTTTTTTTTTTAGCTTTAAACAGATGGCACTGTCAGTTGAGCAACAAGCAAGCTATGACTTGAACACAAATCACCTTTTTGTTGTAACTGGATGACATTTAGATTATATTAATGTGTCACACTGGACGGTGTAACTGAGATTATGCTGCAGTTATCTGAGGCATGATTCATAGGGAAACAGTCCATATAGATTATTATATTGTATACTTTTACTAACCTAAATAAACGTTTGGTAATTGTAAAGGAAAAAGAGGGAAGCCCAATACAATAGGAAGCTACTCGGGCTCTTCTGGAATCTGTATCTATAATTCAGAAACTCCCAGTTAGGCAAGGCTATCTCTTCTCTGGCAGTGAATATCAATAGCACAAACAGATTTCTGGGGGAAGAAAATTTGGCTGATAGATGTGCTTATCTGTGACTGTATAAACTAAGACAAAGCAGATTGTGGAACTGACTTGGGTGAAGAAAAGCATCTTCCCGCCTTAACAGTGAAAGTTACTCCTAGGGTAACAAAGTACTCAAGAATGAAATAGGAAACTAGGCTGGAAAGAAGGATGCTAAGATTTAAGAAGGACAGCCAGACTCTCCTTGCTTCTCCTTTCCAAAGGAAGAGCTAGCCTGGCATTAAGTGGTGGAGGAGGCTATGTGCCAGTTGCTCAAGTCGTGTCCGACTGAGACCCCGTGGACTATCACTTGCCAGGCTCCTCTGTCCATGGGATTCTCCAGGCAAGAATACTGGAGTGGGTTGCCATTTCCTTCTCCAGGGGATCTTCTTGACTGAGGGATGAAACCCAGGTTTCCTGCATTGTAGGCAGATTCTTTACCGTCTAAGCCACCAGGGAAGCTGATTAGTATTAACTGTATTTCAATTTGTATTTCTTTTAAGAGGAGATAACATAGCCATATGATGAAAATTCAAATTGTTTAGAAGGAAATGTATACATGTAGTGAAAAATAAGTTTCCTATATCTCTACCCCAGTCCTCATTCCCAGAAGCAAACATACATAAGTCCAGAGAAAGTTCCATTAACACTGTACTGCACCTTGCTCATCCAGTTATCAGTGTATCCTGGCCCATGATCCCTATCAACATACATAAATCTGCCTCTTTAAAAAGTAACTGCAGAGTACTCCATTGGATATACCATAATATATGTAGCCAGGCAGCTGTTAATCAACTAACTTTTTGCTTTTATAATCAATACCACAATATATTTCTAGAGATATTCCTTATGTATTAGGTTATAACCTAATAAACTAACAAAAATGTAAGTAAAAAATGTATTTAATACACCTAACCTGTTGAACATTATAGCTTAGCCTAGCCTCCTTAAATGTGCTCAGAAGACAAATTAGCATACAGCTGGGCAAAATTATCTAACACAAAGCCTATTTTATAATAAAGTGTTAAATATCTCATGTAATTTATTTCATACTCTACTGAAAGTGAAAAGCAATGGTTTATGGGTATAAAATGGCTGTAAATGTACTGGTTGTTTACCCTCGTGACAGTATGGCTGACTGGGAGCTGCAGCTTGCTGCCACTGCGCAGCATCCCGAGAAAGTGTCATACTGCATATTGCTAGTCCAGGAAAAGACAGAAATTCAACAGACAGTTGCTGTTGAGTGTGTATCACTTCTATACCATTGTAAATCAAGAATTCATTAAGTCAATTCATCTTAAGTTGGGGACTGTATGTATGTAGTTCTTTAGCTACATAGGTATCTTATTTGCAGGGTAGATTCCTATCAATAGATTATTGAGTCAAAGGGTATATGCATTTCAGTTTAAAGAGGCGGTATAATTCTCCAGTAGTGAAAGAACATGCCTATTTTATGATTCAAGGAATAATCAAATTTCTTTATCCTTTGTCTTTTGATAGTCTGTCAGGTAAAAGAGTACTCATGATAGTTTTGATTTGCATCTTTGAATGATACTGAGTTTCATTTCATATATTTAAGATTCATTTTCTTATAATGTGAACTCTGCCATGTTCTTTGTTTTGTCCTTAATTTTTTCCTTGTTAAGGAATAGTAATAATAATAATTTCCATGTTAAGGAAATTAAGCCTCTGTGCATGTATTAACTGCAAATATTTTTGCCCATTTGTCTTCTGACTTTATGAATTTTTTATGCAGAAATTTTAAATAGTTATTTTTAAATGACTTGTAGATTTTGAGCTGTAGTTAGAAAGGCCTTCCCTATTCCCAAACTATTAAAAATCTTTCATATCTTATTTTCTTCCAAACTTACATGATTTCATTCATCACATCTCAGTATCTCAGTGGTATCTCTAAAGAGAGATGCCTTCCTAAAAATCTTCCCTGTATTACTTGAAAATTCATTTGGGTTTGAGTCATGAACATCACATTTTAGAGTAGTTAAATCAGCTTTATTTAAAGCTAAAATGAAGGGGAAAGACCTTTGAGGAAAAAGGAGGAGAAAATACAGATAATTTGACTCAGGCCAGATGAAATGAAAGGCAAGGGGGAAATCTCTGGAAATCCAAAAGAGCATACATATGATTCTTGGAACAATTAGCTAGCTCATTGGTGCTATGTATAGAAATCTGAGATATGTTTACCTGAGCCTAGGACTGTATATATTGAACATAAAAGTAAGCATGGCTCAATAGGAAATAAGGGAAGAAAAGTTCAGAATCATGTGACACTAACTAGACCTAACCACAGCCTCATAGCCTGAAATTCTCACTTCCAGATGTGCTACTGTGACCATCATTCTGAACTTCTAAAGGCTTAGAGGAATAGTTTAAGAGGTTAATATTTCAGGGATGTGGCATGAAACAGTAAGAGAGCCTGGATTTAGAATAAGATGAATAAAGTTTCCATGAATTACTGGTGATAATTTACAAAGAAGAAAAATTTTAAAAATTAATTCATTTAAAACTGTTTAATCTCAGGAAGAGGCAAATGACATGTGCAGGAAAAAACATAAAATGAAGACTGGTATGTGGAAGCAATTTATATCAATTAAGTATATGAATGCTGGACAACTGAGAAGTAATAGAACATAAATAACATAAATTTAATTATAGATAATATTGGTGATATACTTTAGAAAAATAGATACTAATACAAAACAGGGGAGTAAAAACGTTTAAAAGATATAATACTCACATATCTGTGTGGTCAAATGCTAGGTATTCCTCTATTATTCCCTCAGAAAATATTATACAGTCTTCTTCTCTTTCCATAGAACACAAGCAAGGAGATTTGGCAACGGAAGATGCTTTAGGACCATATGAAGATGAAAAATGTAACTTCTTTCCCCTAATGCCAAATCTGGGAGAGGGGAAAAATAGTAATTATGTACAACATAATACAGTCAGTTCTCACAGACACTCATTCATACAAATTTCAGCTCAAAGTCCCTTCCCCTGGTAGCACCTTCCTGGGCTACTCTAAACCTTAATACCTATTATTTCTCAGAACAGGAATAAATATGACCCACAGACCCACTCTGCTTAGGTGTATTATGCACCTAATACTGAAGCAGTTGAATACTACTTGCTATGTTTTCAGATGCAATGGCTATGGCTATAAAATAAGCTATTTTTAAAAAAAATCTAAGAATATTTACATTCATGTTCAACTCTTTGAAGTACCTCAGGAGATTATAGGTTTATTTCAATAACTTCATTGTTGTTGAAAATGCATGTACATTATTGTGCAACAGATCTCTTGAACTTATATTGCAAAACTGAAACTCTGGTATCCATTAAACACTAACTGCCCCTTCCCCTTCCTTTCCTCCTTTGGGCAACTATGCTACTTTCTGTTTCTATGATTAGACTACTTTAGATACTAAATATGGGTGGAATCATATTGTATTTGTCCTTTTGTGACTAGCTTATTTCACTTATTAAATAATAACTTCAAGGCTCATCAATCCATATTATAGCATGTAACAGGATTTCCTTCTATAATATTCCATTGTATGTATATTCATTTTCTTTATCCATTCATCTGTGATGAATATCTGGGTTGTTTCCACCTCTTGGCTATTGTGATTAATGATGCAATGAATATTGGTGTGCAGATATCTCTTTGAGATCCTCCTTTGAATTTTTTTTGGATATACACCTGAGTGGGATTGCTGGTTCATATAGTAATTCTATTTTTAGTGTTTTAAGAAGCCTCCATACTGTTTTCCAAGAGACAACAGGAGACTTCCCTGTAGCTCAAATGGTAAAGAATCTGCTTGCGAGGCTGGAAACCAGGGTTCAATCGCTGGGTTGGGAAGTTCCTTGGGAGGAGGGAATGGCAATCCACTCCAGTATTCTTGCCTGGAGAATTCCATGGACAGAGGAGCCTGGCGGGCTACAGTCCGTGGGGTCGCAGAGTCAGGCACGACCGAGCGCCTAACACAGTCCATACTGTTCTCCTTAGTGGCT
This sequence comes from Cervus elaphus, assembly GCF_910594005.1. Lineage (NCBI taxonomy): Eukaryota > Metazoa > Chordata > Mammalia > Artiodactyla > Cervidae > Cervus > Cervus elaphus. The sequence continues at coordinate 28,927,167 of NC_057829.1, read as the reverse complement.
ATACTGTATACTCCATTCCCCCCAACAGTTCACAAAGGTTCCAATTTTTTGTCTACATTTTTGCCAAAAGTTGTTGCCTTCCGTTCTCTAGATAGTGGCCATCCTGATGATGGGTGGTGGTGGTGGTAGTGGTGGTTTAGTCACTAAGTTGTGTTGGACTCTTGCGACCCCATGGATTGTAGCCGTCTGGCTCCTCTGTCCATGAGATTTTCCAGGGAAGAATACTGGAGTGGGTTGCCATTTCCTTCTCCAGAAGATCTTCCTGACCCAGAGATCAAACCAGCATCTGCTGCATTGCAGGTAGACTCTTTATTGCTGAGCCACCAGGGACACCCAAAGAGACTGTTACATGTTGATTAAACTTTTTCTCAGGCCACAAAACTAGACTACATTTCCCAGGACCCCCATACAGTTAAACGATGGGTTCAGTTCAGTTCAGTCATTCAGTCATGTCTGACTCTTTGTGATCCCATTAACTGCAGCACACCAGTCTTCCCTGTCCATCAACAACTCCCAGAGCTTGCTCAAATTCATATCTAACAAGTTGGTTGACGCCATTCAACCATCTCATCCTCTGTTGTCCTCTTGTCTTCCCACCTTCAATCTTTCCCAGCATCAGGGTCTTTTCCAACGAGTCAGTTCTTTGCATCAGGTGGCCAAAGTATTGGGGCTTCAGCTTCAGCATCAGTCCTTTCAATGAATATTCAGGACTGATTTTCTTTAGGAATGACTAGTTTGATCTCTTTGCTGTCCAAGAGACTCTCAAGAGTCTTCTCCAACACCATAGTTCAAAAGCATCAATTCTTGGCACTCAGGTTTCTTTATGGTCCAACATTCACACCCATACATGACTACTGGAAAAATCATAGCTTTGACTATATGGACCTTTGTTGTTAAAGTAATGTCTCTGCTTTTTAGTATGCTGTCAAGGTTTGTCATAGCTTTTCTTCCAAGGAGTAAGCTTCTTTTAATTTCATGGCTGCAGTTACCATCTGCAGTAATTTTGGAGCCCAAGAAGATAAAGTCTGTCACTGTTTCCATTGTTTCCCCATTCATTTGCCATGAAGTGATGGGACTGGATGCCATGATCTTAGTTTTCTAAATGTTGAGTTTTAAGGCAGCTTTTTTACTCTCTTCTTTCACTTTCATCAAGAGGCTCTTTAGTTCCTCTTCATGTTCTGCCATGAGGGTGGTGTCATCTGCATATCTGAGGTTATTGATATTTCTCCCAGCAATCTTGATTCCAGCTTGTGGGTCATCCAGCCCAGCATTTCGCATGATGTACCCTGCATAGAAGTTAAATAAGCAGGGTGACAATATACAGCCTTGATGTACTCCTTTCCCAATTTGGAGCCAGTCTGTTGTTCCATGTCCTGTCCTAACTGTTGCTTCTTGACCTACATACAGATTTCTCAGGAGGCAGGTAATGTGGTCTCGGTATTCCCATCTCTTTAAGAATTTCCCACAGTTTATTGTGATCTACACAATCAAAGGCTTTAGTGTAGTCAATTAAATAGAAGTAGATGTTTTCTTGGCATTCTCTTGCTTTTTGTATGATCCAATGAACGTTGGTAATTTGATCTCTGGTTCCTCTGCCTTTTCTAAATCCTTCTTGAACATCTGGAAGTTCTCGGTTCATGTGCTGTTGAAGCCTGGCTTGGAGAATCTTGAGCATTACTTTACTAGCGTGTGAGGTGACTGCAGTTGTGCTGTAGTTTGAACATTCTTTGGCTTTGCCTTTCTTTGGGATTGGAATGAAAACTGACCTTTTCCATTTTCCAGTCCTGTGGCCAAGTTTTCACCAAATTTGCTGGCATATTGAGTGCAGCACTTACACAGCATCATCTTTAAAAAAAAAAATTATTTATTTATTTTGGCTGTGCTGGGTCTTCACTGCTGTATGTGGGCTTGCTCTAGTTGCAGCTACTCTCTAGTTGCGGTTTGTAGGCTTCTCGTAATGGTGGCTTCTCTTGTTGCGGAGCACAGATTCTAAGGTGCATGGTCTTCAGTAGTTGCTCACATGGGCTCAGTAGTTGTGGCACACAGGCCTAGTTGCCCCGTGGCATGTGGGATCTTCCCAGATATGGGACTGAACCAGTGTCCACTGCAATGCAAGATGGATTCCTAACCACTGGACCACCAGGGAGCCCCTCATAGCATCATCATTTCAGATTTGAAATAGCTCAGCTGGAATGGGTATGAGGTGGTTATTTCATTGTGGTTTTGATTTGCATTCCTCTTATGATTAGTGATGTTAAGCATCTTTTCATTTACTTGTTGGTCATGGGTTTATCTTCTTTGAGAATTGTCTATTCTCTTGTCCTTTTTCTATTTTTATTTTTTTTTATTAGTTGGAGGCTAATTACTTCACAACATTTCAGTGGGTTTTGTCATACATTGATATGAATCAGCCATAGATTTACACGTATTCCCCATCCCGATCCCCCCTCCCACCTCCCTCTCCACCCGATTCCTCTGGGTCTTCCCAGTGCACCAGGCCCGAGCACTTGTCTCATGCATCCCACCTGGGCTGGTGATCTGTTTCACCATAGATAGTATACATGCTGTTCTTTTGAAATATCCCACCCTCACATTCTCCCACAGAGTTCAAAAGTCTGTTCTGTATTTCTGTGTCTCTTTTTCTGTTTTGCATATAGGGTTATCGTTACCATCTTTCTAAATTCCATATATATGTGTTAGTATGCTGTAATGTTCTTTATCTTTCTGGCTTACTTCACTCTGTATAAGGGGCTCCAGTTTCATCCATCTCATTAGGACTGATTCAAATGAATTCTTTTTAACGGCTGAGTAATATTCCATGGTGTATATGTACCACAGCTTCCTTATCCATTCATCTGCTGATGGGCATCTAGGTTGCTTCCATGTCCTGGCTATTATAAACCTTTTTCTATTTTTAAATTGGGTTCTTTTTGTTGTTGTTGGATTGTAGAAGTTCCTCATGTGTTCTAGATATTAACCCCTTATCAGATATGGGACTTGGAAATATTCTCTCCCATTCCACAGGTTGCCTTTTCACTCTAATGACTTTTTCCTTTGGGTACACGGAAATTTCTGAGTTTGATATAGTCCCATTTGTCTATTTTTGCTTTTGTTTTTAGATTTTGATGTTCTATCCAATAAATCATTGCCAAATCCAATATCCTGAAGCTTTTCCCCTGTGTTTTATTCTAGGAGTTTTAATAGTTTTAGGTCTTACATTTAGGTCTTTGAAGTCCATTTTGAGTTAAGTTCTGTGTATCGTGTAAGATCAGAGTCCCACTTCATTCTTTTGCATTGTTTTCCCAGCACCATTTGTTGGGGGGATTGTCCTTTCTCCACTCTGTAATCTTGGCACCCTTGTTGAAAATTATTTAGTCATATACACAAAGGTTTATTTTCTAGTTATCCTTTTAATGATTTTTTAAGGGTTATAATTCTGCATACAGTCATACACTTTGGCAACTTATTAGATATTATAGTTAATTTTTGTTGTAGTATGTATTTAAGGGTAGATAGCCCCTTAAACTAACTTGCAGCAGAAGACTACAAAGTTTTTTTCACTAAAAAAAATTGTATTTATTTATTTTGTGCTATACAGTAGGTCTTTGTTGGTTATCCATTTTAAATATAGCAGTGTGTACATGTCCATGACAAACTCCTTAACTATCCCTTCCTCCCATCCTTACCCATCCCGGACCCGGCAACCATAAGTTTGCTCTCTAAGTCTGTGAGTCTCTTTCTGTTTTGTAATTAAGTTCATTTGTATCATTTCTTTTTAGATTCTACATATAAGGAACGTCATACGGTATTTCATTCTACATATAAGGAACGTCATACGGTATTTCTCCTTCTCTGTCTTATTTCACTCAGTATGAATCTTTAGGTCCATCCATGCTGCTGCAAATGGCATTATTTCATTATTTTTAATGGCTGAGTAATATTCCACTGTATATGCTGCTGCGGCTAAGTTGCTACAGTCGTGTCCGACTCTGTGCAACCCCATAGATGGCAGCCAACCAGGCTCCTCTGTCCCTAGGATTCTCCAGGCAAGAACACTGGAGTGGGTTGCCATTTCCTTCTCCAATGCATGCAGGCATGCTAAGTTGCTTCAGTTGTGTCCGACTCTGTGCGACCCCATGAACAGCAGCCCACCAGGTTCCTCTGTCCACAGGATTCTCTAGGCAAGAATATTGGAGTGGGTTGCCATTTCCTTCTCCACCACTGTATATATGGACCACATCTTTATCCATTCCTCTGTCGATGTTTTTTTTTCAAATGGCAATGTTCTCAAACTCATCTGTTCAGGATCCTTTTCTGGCCTGTGTTTTCTCCTTATGCTACCACCATTTTCTATTGTTATAAAGTTCTTGGAATTCCATTTTGATCTATACAATAATATTTGTTTTGATTGATAACACTGTTTTGCAGCCATAATATAAGTTCATTTTCATGGAGTTTGTTGTCAAATAAATATGATATTTAGTTTAAAAAAAATTTGATTCTAACTATATTCTAGGCATTGTTTTAGGTGTTAGAGATACAAAGAGAAAGCGACTGTATTTTTGTGTTGTTTTTATACCAATTTCCTCTGGCCCAAGAACTCAAGAATGGAAGCTGAACCAAATATCTTATTTAGTACATTTGAGATGTGAAAAAAATCCAATGTGGAAGGATTAATGAACAAGAGAGTGACAGAAGATAAAGACAGAGATGTAGACTGGGGCCAGCTTAGGATATAATTTTAAATTTATCATAAAATCAGTGAGAAGCTACTGAAGATTTTTAAGTGAAGGACAGACAGGATTAACCATGAACTTTAAAAGGAAAATCTGATGTAATGTGGAGGGGCAAGAATGGGTATAATTTGAAATGTTATTTTTGTAGAAAATCTTATTAGCTGATAAACCTCATATTTTATGGAAAACTAATTTGTTAAACTAAAGAATACCAAAGTTGTATTTCTGAGATTTTTTTCACATCACTTATTTTAAAAAGTGGCAAAATTGCAGCATCACCACCAACTTACATATCCTCAACTACCCAAATTTTGTTCTCAAATACTAGTAGTCTCTCAAAGAAGTTAAGCGTTTCCTTGACTTTCAGCTGATTCCATGTCTTAAAGGAGAAAAAATATTTTTCCAGGATAGGCCTGGACTAAAAGGACAAAAATGAACCAGCTCGACACGGCCAAGTCGTAACAATTTGAGCATCAATAATAATTATGGTTAATTAAAAAAAAATTATGGTTAATTAAAATATATAAATATTTTGCAGTACAATGAGTTCCTTAATGGTACTCAAGAGAAAAAAATATCAACTATGGACAAACTGGTAGTGATATGAAAGTAAATATGGATTATATTTAACTTGTTATTATTTTCTTTAAGTAGTGATACCCTAATATAGCTGAATAACTTGCTTCATTTGACTATATGTCTGTATAAAGTACAGATAGGTATTTATTTCATCTGTATAGTAAAGAAAAGTAATTATTGAACACTGTAAGTCAAATAATCCAGAACCAAAAATAAGAAGGACCAAGCAGCAATGGTGGTAGCAAGTAAAATGGACAGAAAAGATGTCTGCAGTGTGTTGCAGAATCATGATTTAGCCAAATGTCCTAGAGAAGGAGTTAACTGCTCAGACTTGTTCCTTATTTCTTTGAAATCTCTAAAAGGAAATGCTGTTTACAGTTAAAAAATATAAGGTATATATAAAGTTTAAACTAATAAGTCAGGTAAATATATCTTAATCGCAGGACCTAAGTTATCTAATTTTGGTCTGTGAGAATTAAAGAATACATCTTTTCTGTGGGAGACAAATTAGTCTGTAAAAATCTGAAACTTATATAAAAGGAGTAAATTTTAAAAGGCTTATTGATGTAATATATGAGGCTTAAATTTAGAAAGAAATGTCAGCCTGGTGACCAGAACCTTGAGTTTAAATCACTCTGAAAAAAGGAAACAAATCCCACTCTCTGACCAAAAATCAGTTAGTTGATAACCCAGATCCCATAACCTTAACTGACCTAAGACAGTAATGTTTTACTGTGTGGTCTGATGAAATTACTACAAGCCTTAAAAGGCATCAAAAGCAAGCATCACTACAACTCTTAACCAGTATCAGTATAAATAAAATTACAGTCTTAGGAAATAGTAAAGGAATAATTTTAAAATGAATTAAAACCATGACATTTTACCACAGAATTAAGGGTAAGCATAGGTTTTTATTTTTTTATTTTTTCATTTATTTTTATTAGTTGGAGGCTAATTACATTACAATATTATAGCGGGTTTTGTCATACATTGACATGAATCAGCCTAAGCATAGGTTTTTAAAGTAATCCTATCTGGGTTTATTGTGCTACTTAAAAGAGTTTGAGGTATTCAAAGAATTAGCCATTTTAGCTAATGACTAATTACCCATTTTAATAATATCAGTTTAACTTCCATAATAATTAGTATTACATGTTTAAGAAAACCACTTTTTCAAAGTTTTTTTCAAAAAAATGTTAAATTCTATTTCTTAGATCCCTGAATTTCTTTAAACCACTCTATCGACACATTTATTCCAAGAAGAAAGTGCTTGTATTTATAGATAGACATAGATATAAGTAACTATGGATATGAGTAACTCTTAAAATTCTAGAGAATATCTTTTTTTTTTTAAACTAAAACGTAAGTAAAAAAATTCTAGTATGCATAAAGACTATGATCTGTCTTACAGAATTTGCTGTGCTTTACTAAATACCAATAAATAAGTATTTTAATCCTTTAGTATAAGTGGCAGAATAAAATACTTGCATATTAGAATACATAAGTACTTACATATTAGAATACTTACATAGTAGAATCTCTTTCTTGAGACAGTGTTGCCTCATGTGAAGCTGAAACAGCAGAAGGCGATCTAGGGTACAGTCCATAACCTTCACTTGGAGTGATTATCTGCCGACCCAGAATCCTTCAAAGTGAAGAACATAAAGAGACGGTCAAGCACCTTCATCCGGCATACATACAAAATATAGGTATTTTTGGAACAAAATGTGATGGCTCTACAGAGAAATCTAGTACATACTTAGTCCCTTACTGATTTAGAATGATTCTTGAGAGAAATGTGAATCCAGAGCCTTTTTGAAGGCATCTCTCTTTCCTATACAATGGAGACAGAATGGATAAAGCTTTTCCACCCCACTGAAAAAGAATCCAAGGAAACTGGGCAAACATTTTAATTTATCCTCCACCCTCCATAAGAATCTTCATTAAATTTGCTAAAATGGGTGAAAGCCAGGCCAAATTAGTAAAAACTGAATTGTATTCTTAAGAACATGAAGCTTTATAAATTTTAAGTATGTGTAGTAGTGTGGTTTCTAAGGAAAGCTTCCTAATAGCCTATGTCTGCTTTCAAGTATACGTGCATAAGAATTTACTTATAGACAGTAGTGTGATCAAATACATTTTCCAATGCTTTTGTTCAAAAGAAGGTCTCTTTTGGACAGATACAGATCACAGCTACTGGTATAGAAACTGTTTTACTTGATTAGGACTAGTTATGAAAACTCTGAGAAACTTCCATCAACATGAGTTTTCTATCATCTGAGGCTTTATGCCATATCACCTTAATGATACAAATCCATGCCCATAAAGATTTCAGAATACAAGCTTTCTTGGAAATCTGCTTTTCAAATTTTAGTATTAGCCATGAATATACAGGGATTCCAATACCTGAGATGAGGAAAGCTACGTGTCCACTGTTGGCACTCTTCTTGTAGACTTTTAGTATGTACACTCAACTTCTGCTCATACAAGAGCTCGTCAATGGCTGTGAACATTGCCTGGACTTTTTCAGTGGCATTTTGATCAAGTTCCTAAAAGAAATTATCACCCCAAAATATTTAGGTGCGCTTCAATCTCTGTTAAGAATCATAATCATAAAGGTTGAAAGCAATCAGATTTTGTTTCGTTTTCAATATTTAGTCCATTTGTGTGAAAGAAAAGTTAAGTTAGTCAGTTCTTGAATCTTAGAATATTCAGATGGCCTCCCTATTCCTATTTAAAGAGAATTTGTAGAAATAGCAATGTTTCTAAGCAACATTTTCTTATCATATAATCCAGAAATGAATAAAGAAAAATAAAAATTACCGTTAATTCTACCACTCAAAGACAATGATTGTTAATTTTATTACAGTTGCTTGGTTCCAGTACTTTTTTAGAGCTTAAGGTAGACAGTCAATCCTAAAAATATATTATTTTGTAGTTTACGGTTTTCACCTCACAATTTAGGTTAGATCTTTACCCTATAATCTATCCTTTTGCAGCAGCCAAAGGGATGGGTATAAAATATGAATCTGATCATGTTATCTGATTCTCTGCCTACTCGCTACTTCATCTTTTTTAGGTGCTCTTTTATGCTCTGGTGGAAGAAAAGTTAACACCTTCTTTTAAAAGTATAAGATAAGAAATATGTATTTTAACTCTTAACAGTGAAAGTCAGGGTCCATCCAAAAAAAAAAAAGGAAGTGGCAACCCACTCCAGTTTTCTTACCTAGAAAATTCCATGGACAGAGGAGCCTGGTGAGCTACAGTCCATGGGGCCAAAAAGAGTCAGACATGACTGAGTGACTGAGCACACAGATAGATTTAAGGTTTAACTTTAAAGACTCAACACAAATATATATATATATAATATATATAATATATATATTATATATATTCATTTATTTGGCTGCACCAGTTCTTAGTTGCTGCACACAGGTACTTTGATCTTTGTTGCAGCATGCAGGATCTTTAGTTGTGGCATGTGAAATCTAGTTCCCTGACCATGGATCGAACCTAGGCCCCCTGTAGTGGGAGCTCAGAGTTTTAACCACTGGACCACCACCAGGGAAATCCCTGTGTTTTATCTTATGTACACACGCTGGGTTGCAATATCAATTACATGTCTTAGTGTGGGTTGCAGTTTAGAAAGTTTGAAGGTTACTTTCTAGTCTAAACCTTCCTTCCTTCAACTTACAAGATTACTGAAAGGAACAGAAAGGGATGTAGGGGTTTGAGACATCTTTCGCCACTTTGATAAATGACATTCCAATTATGTAAAACAAAAAAATTTTTAAAAAGGACTTTGATATGTTTCAACTTCCCTGTAAGCATCTTCTGTGTAATTTTTATCTTTGATATTCTTTAACTTCCCTCTCAGCATCTTATATTGAATTTTAGTATTAGTGTTGTTTTTAATACATAAAATGTTATTGTTATTTGTTTTAGTAACTACTTTACCAGTAAAGCTTGACAGTTATTTTACTCTGTTGCTTCTTGTATCCCATTCCTTTCTCCTGGCTTTATTTCCCTTTTGCTTCAGTCTGTCCTTTAATCATTCTTTTAGTTGAGTATATATGAATGGGAAACTCTTACTCTATAGATATTTAAAATGTCTTTATTTTGCCTCTCTACACACACGCACACTGAATGACAGTATATCATATGTATATGTAATAATTTTATTATTTATCATATATATGATGGAGATGCATCACTCCTTTTTTCCTTAGCACTTTAAAGATACAGGATCATTATCATCTGACATTGTTAATTGTAAGCAACCTATTTTTAAGTCTGAGTTTTATTCCATTATATGTAGTCCCTCTTGTCTAGTAACTTTTTTTTTTCTAGTAACTTTTATAATTTATTAAAATCTTTGATTTTAGTCTAGAAATTTGTCCGTTATATCTAAGTTATCTAAATTCTTGACATGAAGTTGCTTATTATATTTCCTTAGTCCTTTTACTTTCCATAAGGTCAGTAGTTATGTCTTTTCTTCATTTCTAATCTTGCTAATTTATGTCTTATTTTTTCTTGATCAAACTGAAGACTTGTCAATTTTGTTGATTCTTTTCAAAGAACTTTACTGAGTTTCTCTATTGTTTTCCTGTTTTCTATTTCATTAATTTCTACTCTCACCTGTATTATTTCCTTCCTTCTGCTTGCATTGGATTTCATTTGCTCTTCTTTTTTAGTTTCTTAAGGTGGAAGCTTATGTTATTGATCAAATATGCTCCTTTTTTTCTATAGGCATTTTTCTTCTATGGAGGTATAACTGACATACAACATTATATTAGTTTCTGGTGTGTATAATGTAATTCAATATTTGTATATAAAGCAAATCAGTCTCCACAGTGAGTCACCATACGTTGTTACAGAATTTTTTTCCTTGCAATGACAATTAAGATCTTTTCTCTTAGCAACTCTCAACTGCCTAATAAGAGTATTTTAACTATAGTCACCATGCTGTACATTACATCCTCATGACATTTTATAACTGGAAGTTTGTACCTTTTAATATTCTTCATCCATTTCACCCACGCCCAATCCCACCTCTGTCATCACAAATCTGTTCCGTATCTGTAAGCCTGATTTTCTTTTTACATAGGTATTTAAAGCTGTACATTTCCCTCTAAGCACCACTTTAGCTATATCTTATAAATTTTGATATTGTTTTTCCCTTTCATTCAAGATATTTTCTGACGTCCCTGTAGATTGTTATTTAACTAATCAGTTGTTTAGAAGAGGACCATTTTAATTGTCAAATACTTGGGGATACCTAATTTATGTCATTGTTCATTTCTAACTTAATTCCAGCATGGTTGAACATACCCAGTATAATTTCAATCCTTTTAGATTTATGAGACTTGTTTTTTATGTGAAGATTATATTTTCTCTTGTCATTGGGTAGACTCAGTTAGGACAGGTGGTTAATAGTATTGTTCAAGTCTTCAATATCCTTCCTGATTTTGTTTAGTTGTTATATGAAATATTAAGAGTGGAGTACTGAAGTCTCCAGCTACAACTTTTTGTTTCTTCTCTTTTAAATTCTGTAATTTTGCTTCATATACCTTAAGGCTTCATTGTTAGGTGTATATACATTTATAACTATTTTATTTTCCTAAAGAATTGGCCTTTTTATCATTATGGAAATGTCCTTTTTTCTCATGGTATTTTCTGTCTTAAAGTTTACTTTGTGTTCAAATTCAAGCAGTCTTATGGCTCTTAATTTCTGTGCCATCTCGCAACTCCCCTGCATTTGTGTGCGAACTCATATCAACCAGGGATGTGTGAACAGTTGGGCCTCTCTCTTCTCTCCTGATGGATGTGTGGACTTATTAGGGCCTCCTATGCCTTATTTCCCAGACCTGCTTGATACATTTCTGGATAGTCTGCCAATCCATTTTTTGCCCCAGTTAGAATTGAAACTTCAGACTATCTGAGCCACTGTTTTTCCTTCTCCATATGCCACTGAGTGTGCTACTGTTGTTAAAAATGCTATTGGATATAAAGCCCATCCAAGTTCCATTCCAAATCTACTGAGACCTCTCTGGTAGTGAAACTGCTAGTTTCCAGGGGCTTCCTTGCTAGTACAGCAGGAAAAGAATCTGCCTGCAATGCAGGAGAGACCCCCATTTGCTCCCTGAGTAGGGAAGACCCCCCCTGGAGAAGGGATGGGCTCCCCACTCCTTACTCTTGGGCTTCCCTGGCGGCTCAGCTGGTAAAGAATCCGCCTGCAATGCGGGAAACTTGGGTTCGATCCCTGAGTCGGGACGATCCCCTGGAGGAGGGCATGGCAACCCACTCCAGTATTCTTGCCTGGAGAATTCCAGGGACAGAGGAGCCTGGCCAGCTGCAGTCCACGGGGTCACAAGAGGTCGGACACGACTGAGTAACTGAGCACGGCACCCTTTTAAGTTGCAGATTTTTAGTGTTCCTAACTCAAAGTTTTATTGATTTTGGTGAATAACTGCTTCTCCATTTTCTGTGTACCTTAGTTAATTTTCAGAATCGGGAAATGGTTGCTTTTGACCATTACATCCAGTTTGTTGTTGCTTTTAGGGATACTCACTCTGTCATACTATTTACAAGTCCCACCTCAGAATTTTCTCATATTGCCTTTGTCAGGTTTTGACATCAGTAGTACACTGATCTATAAAGTGTTTGTGTGACTGTTATTTCTTCCACAAATGTATGTTCTTCCATCTGAGCCTGGAGCTTTCTCTGTTGAGAATAGATGGATTCAGTTTAAGAGTTTTACAGCTGTTCAAATTTTTAAGGACTTTGTCCATTTCTTCTAAGTTACAGAATTTATTGGCATAAAATTGTTTATATTATTATGTTAATAGTCTTTTATTTAATGTCTGTAGAATTTGTAGTGACATCTCCTTTTTCATTCCCGATATTTATAATTTGCATTTTCTTGCTTTTCCTTGACTAATACCACTAGAGGGCTTATTATTAGTCTTTTCAAAGGGTAAAACTCTTGAACTTGTTTCATTTTCTCTTTTATTTACCTATTTTCTATTTCATTGATTTTGCTTTTAATTATTTCTTTCATTCTACTTTGGGTTTAATTTACTCTTCTTTCCTAGCATCTTAAGGTAGAAACTTAGGTGATTCATTTTAAAGCCTTCTTCTTTTCTTAAATAAGTATTTAAAGCTATAGATGCCTTTATAAGGACTGCTTTAGCTGCTTCCATAAATTTGGATGTTTTGTGGTTTTATTATCATGTTGTTGCAGAATATTCTCTAATTTTCCTTGAAACTTAATATTTAGAGCAGTGTTGTTTAATTTTCAAATATTTGGGAACTGTTACAGGTATTTTATTGTTATTGATGTCTATTAAATCTGTTGTAATCAGAGAGCATATGCTGTACAATTTAATCTTTTGAACAATATTGAGATATTTTATGGTCCATCATACATACAGTCTGTCCTTGTGAGCATTCCATATGCTCTTGAGAAGGATATGTACTCTGTATTTGTTGGGTATACGATCAGATCTTTTATTTATTTATTTCTGATTTTCTAATTGTTTTATTAATAACTAAAATCTCTAACAATTACGGTTTCACCTAGTCTTCTCTTTAATTTTATCAGTTTTTCTTCATACATTTTGAGACTCTATTAGATGTTTATTTATTTAGAATTGTTATATCTTCCTGGTATACTGTGTTATGGACTGAACGGTGTCCTCTCAAATTCATATGTTGAAGCCCTCATCTGTAATGTGATGCTATTTCGAGTTAATGCCTTTAAGGTGGAAATTAAGGTAAAATGAGGTCCCAAGGATGGAGCCCTAATCTGATAGAACTAGTGTTCTTATAAGAAGAGGAAGAGAACCAGAGATCTCTCTACCTATGCTCGTGCCCAGGAGAAAGTTATAGAGGATACAGTAAGCCAGCAAGAGTAGCCTCATCAGAAATCAGCCCTGATGGCATCTTGAGTTTGGATTTCTAGCCTCCAGAACTGTGAGAAAATAAGTATCTGTTGTTTAAGCAACACAGTCTGTGGTATTCAGTATGGCAGCTTCAGCTAAGGCAAACTGCCCTAAGTGTTACTACATTTTGTTTTAAACAGATTTGTGTTTGTTTGTTTGTTTTTGGTCAAACAGTATTTAGAGTCTTAGTTTGTGCTCCCTGCAGTGGAAGCATGGAGTCTTAACCACCAGACCCTCCAGGGAGGTCCCCAAACTGCCTTTTTATCACTAAAAAATATTCTTCTTTCCCAGTGATCAACTATGTGTCTTTAGGTTTATGTTGTCTCATATTAATACAACCTTGACAGCTTATTCTGTGTATAACTTTCTCTGTCCTTTTAATTTTAACCTATTTGTGTCTTTATATTTAGAGTTAATCTCTTCCATATAGTATATGGGCTTCCCAGGTGGCACTAATGGTAAAGAACCTGCCTGCCAACACAGGAGACATAAGAGATGCAAGTTTGATTCCTGGGTCAGGAAGAACTCCTGGAGGAGGGCATGGCAACACACTCCAGTATTTTTGCCTAGAGAATCACATGGACAGAGGAGCCTGGCAGGCTACAATCCACAGGGTTGCAAAGAGCTGGACATGATTAAGTGACTTAGCAGTTGAGTCTTTTTTTTTTTAATCCATTCTGCATTTTATCCATTTTTTACCCATTCTATTTACATTTGTTTTAATTGTTGATATGGTTGGATTGAAATCTACCATCTTGCTATTACTTTTCCATTTGTCCCGTTTTGGGAGGTGGGTCCTTATTCTTTTCCTTTCCTGTCTTTTTCTAGGTTAATCAAATGTTTGTTACTATTCCATTTTATTTTTCCCATTGGCATCTTAGCTTATTCTTAAAAATTTTTAATGTTTGCTCTAGGGCTAATAATGTGCATTCTTAACCTATCAAGGTCTAGTCAGTCAACATTTTACCACTTCATACCTCCCTCTTCATATACTTTCCACTTCTCTCTCTTGATACCTGACACAAATGTAATAACTTTATAATGCTACACTTCTGTTTATATTCACCCATCCTTTGAGTTGTATTTGTCTCATCTTTTACTTCTATAAATATAAACTCCATCTTGCACTTTTTTGCTTTATTCAGCTAGTTATCCCTTAGAGAAATCACCAAATAATATAGACTTTTGTATTTACCCACTTATTTATCTTCTGGTATTCTTTATTGCCTTGTGTCCTAAAGTTTCTAACTGCTTCATCTGCCCAGAATTCTGATCTCTGTTACTCAGCAAAATGGGACCACTATGCTTTGTTTGGACTCTGTCTTACAACTTCACAGTCAGAAAATTATTCCTAGGCAGGGAGCCAGTGTAAATAGGGGCCTACCTTATGAGTTTCTTTTCTCTCAGGGATTATAGGTATATGCTGCCTGTTAACCAATGCCTCAAGAGACAGTCAGCATGGAGTTTCAAAGCCAGAACAGAATAAGGAAAGCATCAACCTGGGAAGGCAGCCTGGTATAAGCCACTGAAACCCAAGCACAGTAAGAAGGGCATCTGTGTAGGAAGATGGCCTCTTGTATGGTAGGAGCCTAAAAGAGATAAAGAGAACATCTAAGCAGTTTTTCTGACCCTAAGCAGTGTGAGAAGGGTATTCTAATTACTTTGGCAGTGTACCAAATTACTCCAGGACTAAATGGCTCAAAATAGCAATAATCATGTATTATCTCTCCAGGTTTCTATGTGTTTGGAATTTACATAGCTCACAGCAGGAATGGCTTGTCTCTTTTTCGAAGGTGAGATACCAGCTGAAAAGCTCAAAGGCTTGGAGCTGAAAGTATCTGAGTGCTTATTCACTCAAATGTCTAGCAGTTGATACTGGCTTTCAGCTGGGGCTTCAGTTTCTCACTACCTGGGCTTTTCCATGTAGTTTAAATGTTCTCAAAATACAGTGGCTGAATTTCAAGGTTAAGCATACAGAGAGAGAGAAAAAAAGAGCCAGATAGAAGCTGTGTTTTGCTTTCTAACCTAAAAAATCATGCAGCATCACTTTCACTGCATTCTGTGGGTTGAGGCAGTTAAACAGTCGATTCCAGGATCAAGGGGAAAAAACACAGAGTCTATCTCTCAATGGAGGAGTATTAGTATCTTGTAAGAAGAGCATGTTAGATGGGATATATATTAGCATGGCTTTTGAAAATGTAATCTGTCACAGTGGGTGTTTGCATGGGAAGTAGTCTCTTGCAGAGTGATGGAGCACAAGTGAGATGAGGAGGATGTCCATGTGGAAGAGCAGTCAGCTTACAATGTCAGAAGCACATTTAAGAGAGGGAAGTTACCATACAGGGAGCAGGCAGCCCCACACAGGGTGACAGTCCAGTGTGAGGAGGGTGGCTCTGTGGAAGCGAGGACACCACTGGGTGTCTGACTGAGCAGGATGAGGAGATCATTCAGTGGGTGGGAGGGTGCAAGGGGCAGGGACCCAGCACAGGGTGCTGAAACGTATGTGGAGTGAGGAGGGCGTTTGCAGAGGTTAGGAGGCAGTGAGTTAGTGGGGAACTGGTTATGTTTAGGGGGATTAATCAGATAAGTAAAACATATTAATTATAAGGGGAACCATGGTCTAACAGAGAAAGAAGTTACAAATTTGCAAAAGGAAAAAAATAGAATGAAATGGGTCATTTCACAGTGGAATAGGAAGAATACTTCTATTCCCTAGTTCTGTCCACTGGGAGGGTTTAGGAATCTGTGACACCTAAAAAGCAGTAAGCACACTTAGCACCCAAATCTTGTTTCTAAACATGGCACTAAAAGGAATTAGGGCTCACTGGAGAAGTGGCTGATCCATGGCTGGGGCAAAGAAAATACAAAATAAGCCTGGATACCTTGTGCCAGGCAGTAAGGAAATACTCAAAGAATGATGGGAACATGTCAAAATGGCACAGAAACCAGCTTGAAGGGAACTCTTACTGGTCAAATCTGGGACAACTGGAACTTCAAAATAAATAATGATAACTATGTACTATAACTAACTGAACAAAATAGGAATCCTTGAGTGTACACTGATGTAAACCATAAACTGAAAGTTAGAGGAGGAATAGGATAGTTCAGTTCAGTTCAGTCGCTCAGCCGTGTCCGACTATTTGTGACCCCATGAACGGCAGCATGCCAGGCATCCCTGTCCATCACCAACTCCTAGAGTCCACCCAAACCCATGTCCATCGAGTCAGTGACGCCATCCAGCCATCCCATCCTCTGTCGTTCCCTTCTCCTCCTGCCCCCAATCTTTCCCAGCATCAGGGTCTTTTCCAGTGAGTCAACTCTTCACATGAGGTGGCCAAAGTATTGGAGCTTCAGCTTCAACATCAGTCCTTCCAATGAACACCCAGGACTGATCTCCTTTAGGATGGACTGGTTGGATCTTCTTGCAGTCCAAGAGACTCTCAAGAGTCTTCTCCAACACCACAGTTCAAAAGCATCAATTCTTTGGCGCTCAGCTTTCTTCACAGTCCAATTCTCACATCCATACATGACCACTGGAAAAACCATAGCCTTGACTAGACGGACCTTTGTGGACAAAGTAATGTCTCTGCTTTTAAATATGTTATCCAGGTTGGTCCTAACTTTCCTTCCAAGGAGTAAGCGTCTTTTAATTTCATGGCTGTAATCACCATCTGCGGTGATTTTGGAGCCCCCCAAAATAAAGTCTGACACTGTTTCCACTGTTTCCCCATCTATTTGCCACGAAGTGATGGGACCGGATGCCATGATCTTAGTTTTCTGAATGTTGAGCTTTAAGCCAACTTTTTCACTCTCCTCCTTCACCTTCATCAAGAGGTTCTTTAGCTCCTCTTCACTTTCTGCCATAAGGGTGGTGTCATCTTTATATCTGAGGTTATTGATATTTCTCCTGGCAATCTTGATTCCAGCTTGTGCTTCTTCCAGCCCAGTGTTTCTCATGATGTACTCTGCATATAAGTTAAATAAGCAGGGTGACAGTATGCAGCCTTGACGTACTCCCTTTCCTATTTGGAACCAGTCTGTTGTTCCATGTCCAGTTCTAACTGTTGCTCCTTAACCTGCATACAGACTTCTCAGGAGACAGGTCAGGTGGTCTGGTATTCCCATATCTTTGAGAATTTTCCACAGTTTATTGTGACCCACACAGTCAAAGGCTTTGGCACAGTCAATAAGGCAGAAATAGATGCTTTTCTGGAACTCTCTTGCTTTTTTGATGATCCAGCAGATGTTGGCAATTTGATCTCTGGTTCCTCTGCCTTTTCTAAAACCACCTTGAACATCTGGAAGTTCACGGTTCAAGTATTGCTGAGGCCTGGCTTGGAGAATTTTGAGCATTACTTTACTAGCATGTGAGATGAGTGCAATGTGTGGTAGTTTGAACATTCTTTGGCATTGCCTTTCTTTGGGATTGGGATGAAAACGGACCTTTTCCAGTCCTGTGGCCACTGCTGAGTTTTCCAAATGTGCTGGCATATTGAGTGCAGCACTTTCACAGCATCATCTTTCAGGATTTGAAATAGCTCAACTGGAATTCCATCACCTCCACTAAGTTTGTTCATAGTGATGCTTCCTAAGGCCCACTTGACTTCACATTCCAGGATGTCTGGCTATAGCTGAGTGATCATACCATCGTGATTATCTGGGTCGTGAAGATCTTTTTTGTACAGTTCTTCTGTGTATTCTTGCCACCTCTTCTTAATATCTTCTGTTTCTGTTAGGTCCATACCATTTCTGTCCTTTATTGAGCCCATCTTTGCATGAAATGTTCCCTTGGTATCTCTAATTTTCTTGAAGACAGCTCTAGTCTTTCCCATTCTGTTGTTTTCCTCTATTTCTTTGCATTGATCGCTGAGGAAGGCTTTCTTATCTCTCCTGGCTATTCTTTGGAACTCTGCATTCAAATGGGTATATCTTTGCTTTTCTCCTTTGCTCTTTGCTTCTCTTCTTTTTGCAGCTATTTGTAAGGCCTCCTCAGACAGCCATTTTGCTTTTTTGCATTTCTTTTCCATGGGGATGGTCTTAATCCCTGTCTCCTGTACAATGTCATGAACCTCCGTCCATAGTTCATCAGGCACTCTGTCTATCAGATCTAGTCCCTTAAATCTACTTCTCACTTCCACTGTATAATAGGATAGTAGCTACATAATTTCAATGTACCTCCCCATAAAATACTTTTAAATGCAAAGGAAAGTCACATTAAGTGATTAAATTGAACAACATCAATAACGGGAATTATGTGCTACCTAATAGAATGAAATGAGAAAAGCAAGCTCATTTCTTGGGTATCATAGATTAAAGAACTGTTCCAGATTGAGGGAGACTAAAGAGACATGACAATGTGATATAAGATTTTGCTATGAAAAATATTATTGGGACAGCTAGTGAAACTTTAATGGAATCTGTGTATTAGATGGTAGCAGTGTTAATTTCCTGAGTTTGATGCTTGCCCTTTAGTTACATAGAGTGTCCTTGTTTGAAGGAAATACACACTAAAATGTTTGGTGCAAGTATAATGTCAGTAACTTACTCTCAAACCATTCAGGAAAAAAACAGTTGGTCTTCCATATCCATGGGTTTATAAATGTAAAACCCATTTACATTGTATTAGGTATTTTAAATAATCTAGAGAGGATTTAAAGTGTATAGAAGGATGTGCGTAGGTAATATGCAAATACGGTGCCATTTTATATAAGAGACTTGAGCATCCATGGATTTTGGTATTCATGGGCCGGGGGGGTCCTGGAATCAGTCCCTTATGGATATCAAGGTACCAATGTTCTTTTTACTATACTTGTAACTATTCTCTAAGTTGGAGGTTGTTTCAAGTTATTAAGAAAACACAGTATGCAGTAATAGCAACTGATCACAAAACTTAAATTTCATTAATTAAGACACAACCTTACTAACAAAATGATGGATTTCAAAGGCATAACCTACTCTGACATACATGTGAAATCTGTAATGAAATCTTTGTGTAATTCAAGGAAAATATCAACATTATTTGTATACTAACCAGGAAACTTGAACAAAATCACAATTATAGGTATAAATTTCAAAGAGAAAAAAAAAGAAAAAAATTTCAAAGAGAAATGTATTCTTCAAAATATTAAACATAAAGTTTTTATATCACCCAACAATTCCACTCCTAAAGGATATACCTAAGAATATTCAAAACATGTCGACAGAAAAACTCATACACAAATGTTCATAGTAGCATTATTCATAATGGCAACAAAATGAACCAACCCAAATGTCCATCATCTGATGGATAAACAAAATTGGTATATCAATGCAATGAAATTATATTCATCAGTAAAAAAAGAAGTACTGGCATATGCTATAACATGGATAAAACCTGGATATATGCTAGATGAAATAAGCCATATATAATAGGTGACACAGTATATGCTTCATTGCCTATATATGAAATATAGGCAAATACATAAAGACAGAAAGCATATTAGTAGTTGCCAGGGGCAAGGTGAAGAGAGAAGTGGGGAGTAATTACTAATGGAGACAGGGTTTCTTTTTGGAATGATGAAAATGTTCTGGAATTAGGATAGTTTACACAACAGTGAATATACTATAAAACACTTGTTTGCTTTAAAAGAATGAATTTTATGTATGTGATTATGATAGTAAAAAAGGTAAAAATAATTAATCCAATGAAAGTCTAATCTAGTGTTAAACAGATGAGAAATCTATTAAAATATCTAAATGAAATATCAGACGTTTAAACACGTGACAAAGAATATAAACTTCTGCTAGAAGTCAACATTAGCCTAGAACTCGGTTCCCTTAAAAAAGATGAACTCTACACCTATATACCAGCAAAAATAGATTAAAAATACAATTTTTCATATACCATGCAAGGTACCTAGGAATAGATTTTCAACAAATGTACATTACTTTTATGGATAAAATTATAAAAATGTATTAAAAGACATTAAATAAATGGATATTAAATGGATAGATTTATATATCAAATTTATTATTAGGAGAATTCACTATCATAAAGATAGCAGTTCTCTCCAAATTGACCTATGCAATTTAATAATCAGATTCTAACATACATGAAAAAGACTGGCCAATACAATTATGAACAGTGTAGTAAGACTTCCCTATCATATATTATAGATTATTATAAAGCTATAGTTTCATTCAAGTCAGTTGTAGTAACACGATTTTAGAATAGAACAGTTTAGATAACCCAGGAACAAACCCTTTTATATTTTAAAATTTAACGTATAACAGAGATAACAGCAAATCAACAAGAAAAGGATGCAACAAGAATCAGGAAGCTCCCCTGGAGAAGGGAATGGCTACCCACTTCAGTATTCTTGCCTGGAGAATCCCTTGGACACAGGAGCCTGGAGGGCCACAGTCCATGTAGTCACAAAGAGTCGGACACAACTGAGCAACTACTACTTTCACACGGAAGAAGTTGGAAATGTGTATGTGCCTTTTTAGTGATCACAATGACCAGAGGTTGCTACAGGTATTTAATAGGCAGAGATGAATACTAAACATCTTGCTATGTATATGGGACATTTCTGTACAGCCATATCCAAAATGCCAAAAACGCCCTTGCTTAGAAATCCTGAACTAGTCAGTAAATGGTGCTGAAACAATTAATTATCCACATAGAAAAATTAAAATTATGTTCCTTCTATATGAATGTACAAAAAACCATTCCAGGGGATTAAAGACCTAAGTGTGGAAGAATTTGTGAAAGTTACAAAAGCCACTTATCAGGAAAAGATATTTGCAATACATTTAACAAAGAATTAGTGTATTAGTGATTAACTGCACTTAGTTACTACTAACAAAAACTATAATAGTGGCTTAAACAAAAGTTTATTTTTCTCTCATAAAAAAATTAATCTACAGGTAGGCATTAAAAGCTGATATGGTAGCTCCACAGCTAACAAGGATTCAGTTTCTTCTATCATTTCCATCCTCAGTGATGCTTTATGGTTCAAGATGGCTGTTTCACCCTTAGCCATAGGTCCATGTTCCAGGCAGGAATTAGGAGAAAGGGGATAAATGGAAAAAATGGCATTCCAGAAAGCCCCATTTCCTGACTTATACAAATCATTAGCTACCTCTACCTGTAACAGCAGTTGGTAAATAAGTTTTCAACTGGGTACAATACCAAAAGTTCTCTAGTTCTATAGGGTGAAGGGACACAATGCAGCTTCCTAAGAGTCTCTGTTAAAAGTATTTAGAATAGGGGTCAGCACACTATAACCAGTGGGATAAATCCACCCCACAACCTGTTTTCTAATAACATTTTATTGGAATCTTGTACGCCCATTTATTTATGCACTGTCTATGGCTGCCTTCTCAGTGAGAACTGAGGGTCCTGACAGTCTGCAAAGCCTGAAATATATACTATTTAGTCCTTAATAGAAAAAGTATATCTCCCTTGTAGCTCAGCTGGTAAAGAATCCACCTGCAATGTGGGAGACCCCAGTTCAATCCCTGGGTTGAGAAGATCCCCTGGAGAAGGGAAAGGCTACCCACTCCAGTATTCTGGCCTGGAGAATTCCACAGACTGTATAGTCCATGAGGTTGCAAAAAGTTGGACACAACTGAGCGACTTTCACTTTCACCACACCTAATCTAAAAGATAAAGAACTCCTACTAATTAATATGAAAATGATAAATTAAAAAAATATGAGTATGAAATATAAATAGGCAATTCACAGACTACAAACATATGCAATATCATGTATGAACTGTCCCAAGAATTCTAAGCAAAAGAAGCCAGATATAACTATTCATACATACTATAGGATTCCATTTATATGAAGGGCAAGAACATGTAAACCTGGTGATAGAGATCAGAACAGTGGTTATCTTTGGGATTGGGAGAGGGCATCTAGGAGCCTTGTGGGAGCTGACTGTCTATATCTTGGTTGGTGTACTGTTTTCATACACACACATACACGCATGCACACCCAATACGTAAATTATGCAATTTTCTGTAAGTTGTACAATTTTTTTTCCCTCATCAACCCCACTGCATCAGATATCCTTTAAAAAAAACAATGACAGGACTTCCCTGGCAGTCCAGTAATTAAGACTTTGCCTTTCAATGCTGGGCGTACAGGTTTTGGGAGCCAAGATCCCACATGCCTTGTGGCCAAAAAAACCAAAACATTAAACAGAATAAAAATACCTATTGCATCAAGGTGATAAACATGCATAAAATTTGTCTTTTAAATTTTCTTTGAAGGTTGTTGGTCTTAAATACAATGGGAGATAGTCATGAATGAATAAATAAACCTCATTATCACAACACTCAGTTAATTAATAACAGCTCATAACGTCTTAGGTAAATACCTTTAATCCTTTTTTCTAGTATATATAAACAAAAATATATGTAAAATAAAATTAGAACCACACTACACATATTGTTTTTAATGGCTTTTTTTCATTTAACAATATATTGTAAACATTTTCCGAGTCTATATGGCTTAGTGGTAACTTTCAAAAACATTTTAAACAACAAGGTAATATTAGTAGCGGAGAGACACATTAGTGGACTGAGCACAGCAGAGTAGATCCAGGGCCCAGATCTATACTGACCTGCAGCTGTTTAAGCCAAACACTAAGCATCTTTAAGGATCAACTACTCGGAAGACTGATGCCTTCTTTACATCTATTTTAAAGGGTAAATAAACAAAGTAGGAGGGACTTCCCTGGCGGTCCAGTGGTTAAGACTCCACTCTTCCACTGTTTGATTCCTTGTTGGGGAATTAAGATCCTGCATGCCACATGGCGTGGCCAAATAAAATAAAATAAAAAATGTAGGAGAGGGAAGGCATGAAATATACTGACCAAAATGACAAATCCTAACTCCCAGAACAGTCACACAAACACTCCATCAGACCAATAACATAAAACTCACACCATATCCCCAGGAGAAGTCCGAGCTGCCTTCAGTAGAGATCCCTGTGCTTGTATAACTTGGAAAAGCAGACCTTGAGTTTCCAGTGTCAGTTGATGTAAAAGGTGATTCTTGTGTGATGTCAGATTCACTAAACGCACAAGTAGGAAGGAAAAGAGAAAACAGAAAAATTCTTATATTTCCTCAGGTTTCTGTAGCATTAACTACTCAGCAATCTTTTAGGTGATAGGCATTTGTACAAATGTATCTACAGAGACAAAAATAAATGAAAAATTTGAAATGTAAGCATCACAGTAAGGTCTGACCTAATTCCTACAGAACTGATGGCAGCCATTCTAAATAATTCTAGTCTTAGTTTACAGTTAATATTTTTTTAACATTTCACTTATAACATCTACCCTCAAGAAACTAAAGACATTTTGGAAATACTAGGAATAGTATGTGAACTTGTATGCCACTTTTAGTTTACTAAGCACTTTCACAGATATTAAATGCATTTTATCCTCACAACAAACTGGTGATGTAAAACTCACCAGTTCATCTAGTGATGTACTTTATTTTAAGACAAAAACTCTTGAGATTTAGTACTAGGTTTTGAAATAAGATTTTATGACTATAATTTTTGTATGATACCACAACTGCTTTTCAGAACCCTCTGTGAAGTTACCATCCCCTCTGTCCTATTTCTTAAAATAATAATTGCAGCTAATATTTACTCAGCATTTACTATATTTTATCTCATTTATATTCACTATACCCTTTAAGGGATACTATTACCAGGTAAATAACTTGCCCAATATTATTCAGCTAATAGGTGGCAAAACCAAGATTAAAATCAGATCTGTTTGGATTCCTCCTGAGTTTCTACTTTTAACTACCTCATAATACTGTTTTTCAAAGATTACAAAAATGAGTATGTTTCCACTAGTTGTTCCAGAATGGAAGTTGAATGGTATTGAAAAATGTGACAAAAATTCTTTTGTTTCTTTAGTACAAGGCTTGATACCAATCCTAAGGCAAAAAACCCAAAACTTTTGCCATTATCAAGTGCAATAAGCGAACAGTACACTTTGTGTCATTACCTTTGGGAACTTATGTCTTTTTCATGGCTGTCATTGGTAGAGGAAATTTCATCCAGTTGCTCAGGAAGAGGATGATGATTAAGAGCATGTTTTGTTATTCCTTTCCTGTGAAATGGAAAAACAGTTATATTTTTTGTAAAGAAAAAATATATACTTTTCAGTAACTTGATCTACAAGTTAAGTCACCTACTTCTTGCTGTTCAGGAAGTGCACTGTCCAATGCAATAGCCATTAGCCACTAGCAGTTAAAACGTGGTCAGTTGGAAATGAGATAGACTTTTAAGTGTAAAACACAGGATTTTGAAGTCTTAGTACAACAAGAATGTACAATGTACCACTAATTATTTTGGTTACATGTTAAAATGATAATATTCCAGATATACAGGGGTTAAACAAAATATATTAAAACTTATTTCACTGCAATTGAAAACATAATAATGTATAAAACACACTTATTAGAACAGCTAAGATAAAATACAGTGATAACACTGAATGCAGGTGAAGATATGGAGAAACTGGATTTCTCATACATTGCTGGTAGGAATGTAAAATGGTACAACCACTCTGGAATAATTTCACAGTTTCTTATAAAACTAAATGCATGCATTTATCATAAGACCTACCCATTGCACTGTTGGGTATTTAATCCCAGAGAAATGAAAATTTATGTTCACACAAAATCTGTACACAAACATTCAAAGCAGCTTTACTTAAAATTGAAAAAAAAATAGAACTGAAATGTCCTTTCACAGGTGAATAATTAAACTTTGGTATCTCTACACACACAGTGGAATATGATTTAGCAATAAAAAGGAGTGAATTGATACATGCAACAACTTGGATGGATTGCAAAGGTTACATATACTATATGATGCTATTTATATTACATTCACAAATGAGAAAAATACAGAGATGAAGAAAAGATTAGTGGTTCCAGGGTATGGAGAAAGGAATGGATGTGACTATAAAGGGGTATGTAAGGATGTTTCTTGGTGGTGATAGAACAGCACTGTATCTTGATTGCACTGGTGGTTAAATAAATATATAAATGAGACCAAAGTGCATAGAACTATGTATACATATACATACACAAAAGAGTGGATATAAAAATTGATGAAAACTGAGTAAGGTTTATAGTCTACTTAACAGTACTGTAGTTTCATGGCTTTGAGAGTTACATAAGTTGTCATCATTGGGGGAATCTGACTGAAGGGTTCGTGGGACTCTATGTACTATTTTTGTAACTTCCTGTAAGTCCATAATTACTTAAAAATAAAAAGATTAAAAAGTTAATTTCACCTGTTTCTACTATTTTTTAATGTGAGTATCTGAAAATTTTAAGTTATGTGTTTTGTATTATATTTCTATTGGACAGTGCTGTTCTAGAGAGTTCAACATGTGCATTAGAATAAACTATGAAAAAAGTGAAAGCGCTGCTTCAGTTGTGTCTGACTCTTCGCGACCCTATAGACTGTAGCCCATCAGGCTCCTCTGTCCATGGATTCTCCAGACAAGAATATTGGAGTGGGTAGCCACTCCCTTCCCCAAGGGATCTTCCCAACCCAGGGGTCGAACCTGGGTCTCCCGCACTGCAAGCAGATTCTTTACCATCTGAGCCACTAGGGAAGCCTCAGAATAAACTATGGGGTCAATTATTGTATGTTCCAGTCCTAATCATCTATAGTAGACTTTCTTTCTCCACAAAATTCTATAGTCAAATAACTTGATAGGTTAAACAAAGTTACACAAGTTTGTTTACAATAGGTTTTCCCAGGACTTTTAATATGCAAATGTGTATTATAAATGTAATACTCTTGTTTCACAAGAAAGGAAAGTGAGGCACTGAAGGATTAAGTAACTTGCTTAAGGTCATATGGCTAGTAAGTGATGGAGCCAGGATTCAAATCCAATAGTCTGTCTGCGGCTGCTCAGAGCAAATGAATAGTTTGAGATTTTAATAAATTGTACCATTTTTGTAAATAAAGATAAAGACCTACTCAGCAGAGCCCGTACTTTAAATTATTTCTCAAAAAAAAAAAAAAAAATTATTTCTCAAATGGTGGAGCTGAATTTGTGGAGAGCTTTTTTTCTTCTCTCATTCAATGATCTTATAACCAAAAGCTTGTCCTTGAAACAGTAGTGGAGATCAGAAATGTGGATTCCAGCCATGAAATAGAAACTTAAGACATATTTTAGTCTGTCAGAGAAATCTGGTTGTGAAGTAACAATCAGATAATACTGAAAGATATATTAACTTTGATCATAGGTTTATGGTTATTAAATAAGAAAATGTATATAATTTTTAGAAATGCGTAATGAAGCATATGGGGTGAAATGATGATGTCTGGGGTTTTCCAATATTTCACAGATGACAGGCTGAAAAAATATACAGATGAAATATGAAGCAAATATATTAAAATTTTGATAACTGTTTAATGTAGGTGATGGGTAGGTCATTATATTATTCACTATACAGTTATGCTTGAGATTTATCATTTAAAAAATGTTAAGCTGTATGCTTATGCCAAAATCTTTTTAATATCTATAATTTGAAACTATTAGAAAACTAAAGTTAGTTCTTCAAAGCAAATTATCATTATAACACAAAAAGGGAAAAGTACCTTTAATATACTGTCATTTAAATGCATATAGTCTTCATTATTGTCATTATTCACACTATTCTGACACTTCTAGAGAATCATCTTTTGGAAGAGTTATCTTTAGGGAGTATGAAATCAACAATAGAGAACAAGTAATATAACCAGGTGGTTCAGTGGTAAAGAATCTGCTTGCCAAGGCAGAGAATGCAGGTTTGATCCCTGGGTCAGAAAGATCCCCTGGAGAAGGAAATGGCAACCCACTCCAGTATTCCTGCTTGGGACATCCCATGTTCAGAGGAGCCTGGTGGGCTACAGTCCATGCGGTTGCAAAAGAGTCAGATGACTAAGCAACAACAACAACATACTGGGTCAATAATTCCGGTCCAATAAGTGCAATCAACAATTTTTTTTTTTCCTAGTTCCTAAAAAGCTTAACTGAGTTGCTTCTGTGTTCTATCCTATTTTTTAATAGATAAAAAGCTTCTGAAAGGCAAGGAAAGATCATAGACTGATTTTCTTGTATGGCTATTATACCAAATAGAGGGGGGAAGGGACAAGGAAATTACCATTTAGTGAGGACTTACTATGTGTCAAGCTCTATGCCATCACTTTTAGATATACTTTTAGATAAGGTCTTAGCCTATATTACAGAAGTGAAAGCTCAAAAATTTAGTAATTTGCCTAAAATCAGTAATGCTAGAAAAGAGTCTAAACAGAAACCCAGATGTGACTGAAAATACCATGCCTGTTATTACTCTGTATAGAAAATAGTTAATTAATAAATGCATGGTTGTTAAAATTACACAGTTCAGTGGAGGAAAAAAATTGGTATTTGGGGTTGAAAAGTCCAAGCTCAAAACCTATTGGTTATATAATCTTAAGGTGTGTACCTTTCTTATATTTCATCTGCTGAAAAACTGAAGATAATCATACTCATCTTACAGAGTTGTCACAAGAATGAAGATGTGAAAGTATTTTTGAAAGTATAAAGTATTAACAAATGTGTGACATTATCATTACTTCCTAAATCACAACATTTCACTAGGGTGGGAGGTGGATCTTTAAGCCAGAAATATTTGCTCTCTGGGCTTCCCTGGTGGCTCAGATGGTAAAGAATCTGCCGGCAATATGGGAAACCCAGGTTCTATCCCTGCATCGGGAAGATTCCTTGGAGGAGGGCATGGCAACCCAATCCGGTACTCTTGCCTGCAAAATCCCATGAACCGAGGAGCCTCTATGGCGATCCAGAGTCTCCAAGAGTTGGAGAAGACTGAAGTGACTTAGCACACAGCACACTTGCTCTCTAAAGTCTCAAAAGCAAAACTGATCCTCAAGGATTCTGACGCCAAGTTGCAGAGGTGGGGAGGCAGTTATGTGTAATGGTTATGATCACAAGCTTCAAAATCAGACAACAGGTTTATACTTCAGCTCCACCACCTTCTGGCTGTGTGATCTCTGGCATGCTACAACCTTTAAACCTGGGATCTTTATCTGTGCAAATAATAACAGTTCCTATCTGGTATCCTTATTAATAGAGTTGTGAGCTAATGCATATACGTAGCTTTGCACTGTGGTTAGCACCAGACGTACTCAACTTTCTTGTAGCACTCAGCTATTAGCTTCACGAGTTTGTCAGTGGCCACTGACACCGGGGCATGGAACACGTGGAAACTACAAAATGGCTTAGGACCTAAGCTCAAGAAGTGCAGGCCAAACACCAAGTTACTGGGACAGCACAAGTAACACGCCCTTATCAGCTGGAGAAGGAAACAGGAGGGCCAACGTCCGGCAAAGCTGGTAGGAGAGAATTCCAAAGATTTTCTTTTCCCTCACCCTGGGAAAGGTAAAAGGAGCAAGGAACTGGGCAGGGAGGGTCCCCAAAGCGCCTGCGACCCTCCTCGGCACCCCCCGGCCCGGGCTGGAGTAGCTGAGCAATTCACTCACAACTCCAAGTTCTGTGGCACCGCCTTCCTAGTGTATCTGGAGGTCATCCTCCTCTTCCTCCTCAGCCGCGGCGGGGGCGGAGAAGCCAGGGTGGGGGCCTCCAGGCCTGGCCCTCCCACCCGCTCCGGCTCGGCCCCCTCCCGCCACCTTCCGGCCCCGTCACGCCCCGTTTCCTAGACTCCAGACCGCCACTTTCCCAGGGTCCCCACCTCCCTAGTCTTCCGGCTTCCCCGTGGGGGCGGAAGTGACGATATCACAGGAGCACTCGCCTAATGCTTCCGCCGACGTGCCTCGGGACGACGGCCCGGGGTTCCGAGGCTGAGTCGTTTCTGACTTTCGGAGTTTCCTCTGGTTCTGGTTCCAGACGAACGTGTGGACCCAGCCTGGGCCAGGCTGTGTGTACTGCTGACAGTTCCCCACCAGCCCACTAGGTAGGAGAGACGACTGAGGAAAGCTGCTGTAACAGAGACTTGCCGAAGAGGCCCAGGCCCAGAACCGTAAGCCGAATTTGCTTCATTTTGTTGGGTGAAGGAGAGAGCCTAGTCTGAGTAAAGAGCCCCTAGACTCCAAGCCAGGACTCTGTTGCTTGGTTGCTCCTCTTGCTGTGCTCCCAGTTTTCTCATATATACAGTGTGGAGTTAGCCTGCGTGGTCTCAGAAGTCCCTTCTAGCCCTGTCACTAAATTCTTCATAATAAGGCTTTCCTGGTGGCTCAGATGGTAAAGAATCTGTCTGCAGTGGGGAAGACCCAGGTTCGATCCCTGGGTCGGGAAGATCCCCTGGAGAAGGAAATGGCAACCCACTCCAGTATTCTTGCCTGGAGAATCCCATGAATTCCCAATCCATAGGGTCTCAAAGAATCGGACACGACTGAAGCGACTTAGCACGCAGGCACTTGGAAAAGGCCAAATGATAATTTGGGCGGTCTGTAGTGAAAGAGTGTCTGGATAGAAGATGCAAGTTCCCCTGGACCTCATTTTACTAATGCGTTAGAAAAACAAGTCTGAAAATCGAATTGCAGCCGTGAAGTGGACGATCCAGCGCAGTTTTTTCTTTTACTAAGCCTCACCTGGCAACAATAGTGAACTAGTACTTTTGTATGTAAGGAAACCTTTAGAAAATAGTTATTCACCACCTCCTAATATACCAGAGCTATACCTTCTGAAACCTGAAAAGGGGGAAAATTTAGAACAGATAGTTGTAGGATCAAGAGCCATGGGCAGATTATTTGGGGGTGAAATGATAGGAATGAATGTTCTGTAGTTTTGAATTCCTCTATCCCACACAATGGGAAAGATTTAAATTCTGCAGAGTAAGGGAGATTGTGCTTAAGAACATTTAAATATTAAAAATTTAACTGCTGCTGCTGCTGCTAAGTCGCTTCAGTCGTGTCCGACTCTGTGCGACCCCATAGACGGCAGCCCACCAGGCTCCGCCTTCCCTGGGATTCTCCAGGCAAGAACACTGGAGTGGGTTGCCATTTCCTTCTCCAATGCATGAAAGTGAAAAGTGAAAGTGAAGTCGCTCAGTCGTGTCTGACTCTTAGCGACCCCATGGACTGCAGCCTACCAGGCTTCTCCATCCATGGGATTTTCCAGGCAAGAGTACTGGAGTGGGTGCTATTGCCTTCTCTCTAGGGAAGGATTATAGAGATGATAGATAACAGTCTCATTCTCCAGTTAAGGGAAAAGCCACAGAAAGAGAAAATGAAATGTCCAGAACACAACTGGGACTTTTGGCAGATCTGGGACTTTTGGTAGTGTTTCAAAAGATGTTATTGCAGTGTTTCTGAAAGTGTGTTATATGCACCACTGATAATGCAAGGGCAAACATTTTTTATTTTATTCCTAATGCTTATTTATTAGTTTGGGAATGTGGTATTGGATTGCCATTTATTGTAGTATATTAAAAGTTCTTTTAATATAATTGTAAGTATAAAACTGTCATTAAAAGAATATTAAATAAGTGTTACTATAGTTGGTATGTGGTCAATGCAAAAATGATGATGGTATGTGAATCACTGAATTTGGGGAAACAATGTTAATGGAATTGCCTAGCATAGTTCAGGGACTAGGATATTACTTCTACATTGTTCTATATGGTTTATATTATTGAAACTTTAAATGTAACTTTCAAAGAAGAATGGAGGAAAATATGAAGTTTGCTACAGTGGAAGACACCGTAGAGTATCGCCTGTTCCTGATACCAGATAAACGAGGGGACCCAGCACAACACAGAGAGATCCTTCAAAAGTACATTGAGAGGATAATGACCCAGTTTGCACCTATACTGGTCCCCTATATCTGGCAGAATCAGCCATTCAATCTCAAATATAAACCTGGGAAAGGTAAGGTTCTTTTGCTTATTTTGCTTTGATACATGTGACTTTTAATGTCATTCCGACACCAGTGATGGGTAATAGTCCACAGTTCATTCAGTGTTGTCAGGAGATTTATATCCTGAAATGTTTATGGTATTTGCCGAAATTCAGTTGAGCTCTTGAACTTAAAAAAATTAAAAAAAAATTCATGTTGATGAAAGCTTTCTAACAGTCATTATCTTAGAAACTAATATATACTCAACATTATCAAGCCATGGCTTTTCTTTTGAACTTTACTGTGCCATCGTATATCTAGGTACCTACACTGAACAGGTTCAGGCTGGCTTCTTTAACCGTAGTTCTTTCAGCTGTTATTCTGTATTCCTGTCTTGATAGTGTGTTTACTAGGCTGCCTTGTTTCATACAGTTGTGTTGGTAAGGGTCTAAGAGTGGCTCTGCGTGGCTTATAAAGAGAAATAATTGAGCTAAATAACCACTATTTTCCACACAGAAGCATTTAGACATTCCTTCACTGCTTCCATGTATTGTCAGTGCTTGAGATCTGACCTGTGGCCAAATAATGGCACTTTGTCATCTCATTTCTTATAACCTTACTAAAGTGAGTCATGGATAACTTACCAAGGCTCTACTCATGCAAAAACATCTTCTGTGGGGTCTTATTTCATATCAGGAGCCTGACATCTTGTGATTCCTTCATTCTGGCTCTCATCTTAGTGCTTCTGTTACCTTTTGGCTAGCAGTTGCCAAATGTAAAACATTAATTTTATTGACTGCCTTATCACTGATACGTGTGATACTTATTGGCAAGAACACTGTCCCATTAGCAGAGCACGGCCAAAACTAATTCCCTATCTTTTTTCTCGAAAATAATTTTTACACAGTGTTTTCTTGTCTTGCTTAATGATATTACTATCCACCTAGTAGTCAAGCTTGTTAGTAATTCAGAATCATCCTCACATCCTCACTTCACCATGTTCCACAGGCACTAAATCCTACTGTTATTACTCCTGAAATCTGACCCTTTCTCACATCTGTTTGGCTACAGTCTAGGCCCTCTTCATCTGGAAGACTAATGTGGCCCCTAACTAATCTGTCTGGTCCCAGTGGCTCCAGTTCCTGACAGTGTTGACAGTTACCTTTGTAAAACGAATTTGATCTTGTCACTCTCCTGCCTAACACCCTCCAACAGTTCTGCATTGCTTCTGGATGAAATTAAAATTGAAGTTTAATATGTAAAGTGAAAGTCACTCAGTCATGTCTGACTCTTTGTGACCCCATGGAATTCTCCAGGCCAGAGAATTCTCCATTGGGTAGCCTTTCTCTTCTCCAGAGGATCTTCCCAACCCAGGGATCGAATCCAGGTCGCCCTCATTGCAGGAGGATTCTTTACTAGCTGAGCCACAAGGGAAGCCCTTAATATGTAAGGTAGATAAAAATGAAGGCACTGGAGCTTCTCTAGTTAAAGAAGCCTGGGAGATCTGGAGTAGGGAGAGGAGTTGGTTGGGCACTTTGTCTCACCTGTGTGGCATTTTTTTTGCCATGGCAACTCTTGAGATACTCCACAGTACATTTGTTTGACCTTCATTCTGTTAATATGGTATATTACGTCGGTTGGTTTTCCTGTGTCAAATCATCCTTGCATTCCAGGAATAAATCTCACTTGGTCATGGTGTACAATCCTTTTAACATGTTGTTGAAGTAGTTTGCAAGTGTTTTGTTGGCTCGTGCTGGCCTCATAAAGTAAGTTTGGGAATGTTTCCTCCTCTTCAGTTTTTTTTTTTTTTAATGTTAATTCTTCTTTAAATGTTTGGTAGAGTTTTCCAGTGCAGTCATCTAGTCCTGGGCTTTTCTTTGTTGAGAAGTTTCTGATTATGAATTCACTTTCCTTACTATTATAGATACGTACAAGTTTTCTACTTCTGTGTGTTCCAGTCTTGATAAGTTGTGTGCTTCCAGGAATTTATGCATTTTTTCTAAGTTATCCAGTTTGTTGGTGTACAGTTGTTCATTGTGTTTTCTTATAATTTTTATTTTGGCATAGGTTGTTGATATTCCTCTTTCATTTCTGATTTTAGCTATTTGAGTCTGTTTTTCTTAGTTAATCTAATGTTTTGTCAATTTTGTTGATCCTTTAAACAAACCAACTCAGTTTAGTTGATTTTTTAAAATATTGTTTTCCTGTTCTCTATTTCATTGATCTCTGCTCTAATCTTCATTATTTCCTTCCTCTAGCTTTGAGTTTAGTTCTTCTTTTTCTAGTTCCTTAAGGTATAAAGTTAGATTGTTGATCTGAGATCTTTTATAACTGTGAACTTCGTCCTAGCACCACTTTCACTGTATCCCATATGCTTGGTTTGTTGTATTGGTTTTCATTGAAAGTGTTAAAGTGGAAGTGTTAGTTGGTTAGTCGCGTCCAACTCTTTGCAACCCCATGGACTGTAACCTGTCCATGGAATTCTCTGGGCAAGAACCCTGGAGTGGGTTGCCATTTCCTCCTCTAGAGGGTCTTCCCCACCCAGGGATTGAACCTGGGTCTCCTGTATTGTGGGTAGATTCTTTACCGTCTAAGCCACCAGGGAAGCCCTGGTTTTCATTCATCTCCCAATATTTTCTAATTCCCCTTATGACTTCTTCTTTGACCCCTTGGCTATCTGAGTATATTGTTTAAGTTCTACATATTTTTGGATAGTGCACTTGTTTGAAAATTTCTGCTGATACTCCCAGAACACACCGTCGTCTGTCATGCCTCTGTGTCTTTCCACATGCACGTGTTCTGTCTTTCTGGGAAGCCTGCTGTGGTCATTCCTCCAGAGGAGCATAGCTCAGATATCACATACTTTATGACCACGTAGCTCTCAGTGTATACCTCCATTGATCATCTTGTTTTGTAATTGGTTATCTATCTCCTGTTGTCCAGACTCTAAGCTCTTCAAGAGTAAGCTTCTTATATCTTGTTCAGGATTGCAACCCCAGCTCCTGGTATATGGCCATACTCCTGGAGCAGAGCCAGTCAATAAAAGTTTGTTTAATTGAATGATTGCTTGTACTTTTATTTGAACTGACAAATTTATTTGATTATATCATTGCTTTTCTCTTGTTTTTAGGAGATGTTCCTGCTCATATATTTGGCATGACAAAGTTTGGGGATAACATTGAGGATGAATGGTTTATTGTTTATATAGTGAAGCAAATTACAAAAGAATTTCCAGAGTTAGTAGCAAGGTATTATAGTCTTATTAATAATTCTTAAACAAGTATCATATTAATGCATATGTGTGGAATCTAGAAAAATGATACTGATGAACCTAGTAGAGAACAGACTTGTGGACAAAGTGGGGGAAGGTGAAGATGGGATGAATTGAGACAGTAGCATTGACATGTATGCACTGCTTTGTGTAAAATAGGTAGATACTGGGAAGTTGCTATATAGCCAGGGGACCCAGCCTCGTGCTCTGTGATGACCTAGAGGGATGGAGTAAGGGAAAGGGAGGGAGGCTCTTGAGGCGGGCTCTTGTATACACACACACAGACACACACAGACACACACACACACACACACACACACACAGATGTAGGTTTTAAATGTGATTTCTGTGTTTTCTTCCTTTTTGCTGATGACTTCCTTTTCTTAAAGAAGAGTTAAAGTATCATCTGAGAGTTTAACTTCCAAATAATTTCACACAAAACCTGTTTAGTTTAGGTTTTCTCTTCTTTTTTTATTCTTGTTATGAAAGAGCAAGTACACCTGGTAAATAAAATCCAAGCAATACCAAAGGGTGTTCTGCTCTGATTTCCCAAAAGTAATCACTATCAAATTTCTATGTCTTAAAAAAAGAAATTCATATATATATACTTATATATATATATATGTATGTATTTCACAGATTTCTCTATGTCTTCCTCTATAGCTCTATTTTTTTTTGAGAAACTATATACAGAAGAAATTTAAAGAGACATCAGTGAACAATTGTATAGGAAGCAAAGTTGATAATAATGCATTGTAATTCAAATTTTAAAATATTATGGGAACTGATAATTCTTTGTCATTCCCAAGTTAGTTGCTCTGTGGCATATGGAATCTTCCCCGATCAGGGATCGAACCCAAATCTCCTGACTGGCAGACTGAGTCTTAACAACTGAGCCACCAGAGAAGGAAGACTGTTTTAAAACAAACCTCCAATATTATACCATTTGATTTTTAAATACTTTAGGATGTAAACTTAAGAGATAATGCAACATTACTATTACCACACCTACAAATAGGTAGCCATACTTTTAAAATAAATGGTAGAATTTTCAATAAACAGGCACAAATATGGTAGTTTATGTCTTTACTAGGATAATAAGGAGGGGGCAGTGCCTTTCATATGCTGATTCTGATATTTATATATGCAGTGATGGGTCATACTGACCCACTAGGCCTCTAAAGCTCTTTTAATAAGCATGTACTGTCTTGTCAGGTTTTTTTTTTTTTTTTAATTAGAAAAAGAAAGAAGTTTTTCCTCTATGTCTCTGCCAGATTAATATTCTTAAAGTAGAGCTCAAACCATTTTACTTCCCTACTCTAAAACATTTCATTTGTTTTGTTTATAAAATTAAACTCATTCTCACTGGATTCTGCCACCATTTAAAGCTCTTCACAAAATGATATAACTGTGTTTTCCTTTTTTTTTTAAATTTGTTGTCAGTCTTCAAATCTCTACCTCTAAATGCCACCTCCATAGTTTTGCTTATGCTGTTCCCACTCCCCAGAGCATCTCTCTTTTTCTGGATATATTGTATCTCCACCCATTAAAAGTGAAAATAATCTGGGACAATATATATAGTGTGCTAACATTCATGCAACAGGAGAAGAAAAAAATTTACATTCCTATTGACTACTTTACACATAAGCAAACTCTAGAAGGATGGACAAGAAGTAACAATGGTGGAGGGGTTGGGCATATAGATACAAAGTAGCAAAGAGACTTTTTCATTTATGAGAGACATAACTATTTATGTATTTTTTTGTTTTAATCATGTGACTGTATTACAGCCTCAGAAATTTAAATTTTTAAAAAGTGATGCGGATGAGGCAAAACAAAAGTATCTTTCAGGGCCCAGTAGTACTTCCTCCATAAAGGTTTTCCTAATCTTGGCTGTATGTGATTTTTTTTTTCTTTTAAAGACCTATGTACTTGGTATATTTTTCACATTTTTTTCTACTGCTGTTTATTTATGTACTTATTTTTTTCTCCTTATCACTCTCGAATTCCTCCTTACAATTATAGACTATCCCTTCAGTACTTAATGGTATCTTAAAACATTTTGCTTAATTATAGAAATCTTCATAATTATATAAATCTATGATATATACTCATATATTTATTTACTAAGATTAGGGCAAAAATATATTAGAACAAGTCTGTTTTGATTATTAGCAAATATGTACTTCTTTTAATTCAAAGTTGAAATTTCTTTTGTGTTAGGATTGAAGACAATGACGGTGAATTCTTGTTAATAGAAGCTGCTGACTTTCTCCCTAAATGGTTGGATCCTGATAATAGTGCCAACAGGGTAAGTATATCCAAGTTTAGAAGATTTACACAGGTGAAACCATGTTGCATCATTTTCATATGTACCTGGATTTTGTCAGTGCCAAGTATGGAAACTATATCACTTTGCAGGTATTTTTCCACCAAGGGGAGTTGTGCATTATTCCTGCACCAAAGAAATCTGGAACAGTATCCTGGTTACCTACCACACCCCCAACAATCTCACAAGCACTGAGTATAATCTCAACACACCCAGAAAAAATTCTGGCTTCAGAATCTGTACAAGCTGCTGTGAATAGACGCATCAGAGGGTAAGAAAACTGACACTTTCACTGCCAGTCAGGGAGCCTTTTGACTTCCTGTTGCTCAAGTCTTTTGTTGAATCTAAGCATTTCTTTCACCTAGATTAGTGCTGATTTTCATTCTGTCTTCATCCTTTGTGAAATTGACCAACAAATTAAACTTAATGTGTTTTAAAATCGAGAAACAGATGTATCTTTTAGTTGCCATTTGAAGGTTACAGGCCCAGTGTTTTTGCATTTATTTACCTTAGAGAGTGTGGCTAAGTGTTATGTAGATCCATAGATAAAAATTTTCGGACCTTTAGAGATGAGAATATGAGTGAGCACAATCTGTTCAGGATTTTTCTCTGATTCTGGGTGTATATATGGGATTCCCTGACTTAGTTGGAGCGCGTTAGGTTCTATTCAGAAGAGAACACCTCAGTCTAATAATGTATTAGTTCAGCCATTCAAATTTGAGTCCCTATTAAATGTTTAATACTGTTCAGATCATAGCAGTATTAAATAATAATCTCTTTTAGCTTTGCTTCAGTACACCTTGTACCATTTTTTAGGAGAATAAATTCTGAATTTCTTTTCAAAGTATAGTAGTAAAGTTTTCATTTTTTTTTGTTGGACCACCTTAATCCCTTCTCTTTATTTTCCATTTCTTTCACTTTTTCTTTCTCTCTTTTCCTACCTGTAGTCTTTAGTATATAGAGTATCTTTTTTAAACAGTTATTTTTTTGGCCACTCAGCATGGAAATCTTAGTTCCCCAACTAGAGAGTGAACCTGGGTTGTTGCTGCCAGTGAAAGCGCCAAATCCTAACCAGTGGACCACCAGGGAATTCCCAAGGGTGACAAGAGAGTTGTCATTCTTTTCATCTCACTCATCTTACTCCTGATGAACCAAGACAAGATAAAATGTTAAGAGGAAAGTAAATGGTATAAGAATCCTAGATATTTACATCAGTTCAGTTCGGTTCAGTTGCTCAGTTGTGTCTGACTCTTTGTGACCCCGTGGACTGCAGCACACCAGGCTTCCCTGTCCATCACCAACTCCCGGAGCTTGCTCAAACTCATGTCCATTGACTCAGTGATGCCATGCAACCATCTCGTCCTCTGACGTCCCCTTCTCCTGCCTTCAATCTTTCCCAGCATCAATGTCTTTTATAATGAATCAGTTCTTCATATCACGTGGCCAAAGTATATTGGAGGTTCAGCTTCAGCATCAGTCCTTTCAGTGAATATTCAGGACTGATTTCCTTTAGGATGGACTGGTTTGATCTTGCAGTCTATGGGACTGTCAAGAGTCTTCAGCAACACCACACTTAAAAAGTATCAATTCTTCGGTGCTCAGCTTTCTTTATGGTCCAGCTCTCACATCCATACATGACTACTGAAAAAACCATAGCTTTGACTAGACAGACCTTTGTTGCAAAGTAATGTCTCTTCTTTTTACTATGCTGTCTAGGTTGGTCATAGCTTTTCTTCCAAGGAGTAAACGTCTTTTAATTTCATGGCTGTAGTCACCATCTACAGTGATTTTGGAGCCCAGGAAAATAAACTCTGTCATATCATAAAATAAAAGTGATTATGTTACCTGTCACAGGTACCCAGAAAAAATTAAAGCCTCCCTTCATCAAGCACACTGCTTCCTCCCAGCTGGCATTGCAGCAGTGCTGAAGCAGCACCCCAGACTGGTGGCTGCAGGAGTCCAGGCATTTTACCTCCGGGACCCCATTGACCTGCGGGCCTGTCGTGTTTTCAAGACATTCTTGCCTGAAACACGAATAATGACATCGGTAAGATAGCTCTCTGGGTCATTTAGTTTCTCTCACTGAAAAGAATATTGAACATTATTTTAATTGTTCACTAGGAAAAAATTGGGAATATTCTGTGTCCTCATAGCAAGTTAATATAGACTTTTTGTTGTTATTGTTCAGTTGCTAAGTCATGTCCGACTTTGCAATCTCATGGACTACAG
The DNA here is from genome assembly GCF_910594005.1 of Cervus elaphus. NCBI lineage: Eukaryota > Metazoa > Chordata > Mammalia > Artiodactyla > Cervidae > Cervus > Cervus elaphus. The sequence continues at coordinate 28,888,206 of NC_057829.1, read as the reverse complement.
CACGCCAGGCTTCCCTGTCCTTCACTATCTCTCTGAGTTTGCTCAAACTCATGTCCATTGAGTTGGTGATGCCATCCAACCATCTCATCCTTTGTTGCCCCCTTCTCCTTTTGTCCTCAATCTTTCCCATCATCAGGGTCTTTTCCAGTGAGTCAGCTCTTCACATCAGGTGGCCAAAGTATTGGAGCTTCAACTAAAGCACCAGTCCTTCCAATGAACATTCAGGGTTGATTTCGTTTAGGGTTGACTGGTTTCATATCCTTGATTTTTTCTTTTCTCCTATCCAGAAGAGGAAGATGTAAGAGACCTGACTTCCTATTTTATATCTCAATGTTTCCTAGCTATTTTTGACCAAATTTTCCCTGTTTGAGCAATTATATCTTTTAGCAATAAAACATTTCATTTCCTCCAGAGAGTTAAGAATTATTCTTTATCATCTACCTGCCAAAATTGCCATGTTATGTAACTAATGATTTGAGTTACCTTAGTGACAACTAAATATAGACAGTGAAGGTACATTTTATGGTGTGTGAATTATATCCTATAAAGCTGTTACTAAAAAATGTAGACAGTAAATAGGTTGAGTCTTCTTTGCATTTATCTGAATATGAAGCTCATAAGTGAAGTTATTGTTGTTAACTGTGAAATGATAGTCAGGCATTTTAATTTCAGGAAGACACTCACATATTTTATTTCCCAATGTCCAGGTCACTTTCACTAAATGTCTGTATGCACAGTTGGTGCAACAAAGGTTTGTGCCAGACCGGCGGAGTGGATACCAGCTGCCTCCTCCATGTCATCCCCAGTACCGAGCCCATGAATTGGGCATGAAGTTGGTAATGTTGAACCAGAAGATTTAATTTTCTTCCTTAACGTCAAAGGGCTCTTCACAGAGTAATGACACAACTTAGAAATCTAGAAATACACTTTATTAACGTGAGAATGTAGTAAGATGTGGTATTTAAAATAAGGAAAAATGGATTATTCTGTAAGGGATGATAGAACTGTGTGTCCATCTGAAAAGTTGGGTATCATATCTATGCCAAAATAAACTCCAGTTGGACCAAATATTTAAGTGAAAAAAACAAAATCATAAAATTTGGAAAATTTTTCGTAGGAAAATTTATGAAAATATGAGTAAGAAAGTCCTTCCTAAGCATGACTTGAAACTGGAAACAATAAAAGAAAAGATTGATAAATTTGATTATATAAAAATTAAACATTTCTATATGGAAAAAAACCCATAAATATAGTCAAAATACAGTTAACCTGGAGAAAGTGTAAAATATATTTACAGTTTAAATGACAAAGAGTTAAAAAAAAACAACTAGTAAATGACAAAAGTTGCTTTATCTAGTATATAGCACTGCTACAATTCAAGATGAAAAAAATAGTAGTAATCAATCAAAAATGCTCAGAAACCATTAACAGATAGTTCAGAGAAAAGGAAATACAAATTATTTTTATGAAAAATGTTGACACTTGCTCATAATAAAAGAAATGCAATTTAAAACTACAAAGTAATGTTTTTCACCATTTGATTGACAAGTATCCAGAAGTTTGATAACAAATATGAGGTTTGTAAAAATACGTAAAGTGGTACCCTCAAACATTATTGATAGGAATATGAGTTGATTCAGTCTCTTAGAACAGTTTATCACTTTCCATAATATTTAAAATGCACAAACCCTGCTGCTCAGCATTTTCATTTCCTGAAATTTATCCTCCATATATTTTACTTGTGCACAAAGACGTATGAAGATACTCGTGAAAGCATTGTTTATAGTAGCAAAAGATTGGAAAATAAATTATGGTCTGTTCATGAAATGAGATGGATAAATGTATGTGTTTGTATGAAATCATCTCCAGGGCATATCACTAAGAGAAAAGCAAGGTTCAAAGCAGTGTGTATGTTGCCATTTAGTGATGAAGGGGATGAAGTAGGAGGATGTTTGTATGCACAGGCACACATATCTGCCTGAGTGCAAAGATTACTTCTGAAAGGATATGCAAAGAATTTTCAGCAGTAGTTTTCTCCAGAGTAATCAGGGAAGCTCCCTATTAGAATTATTTTGCCATGTGCATTTACTTTATTTTTTAATCAAAGGACTCTTAAAATGAAGTGATTCCCTCCGTTTACTATTCCTAAAACCATGCTTAATTTATTTATAATTGTGCTAGATAAGAAACCTTTTGCAACCTTTTTTAAGTAAGCAAGAAGCAAGTTTAAATTTCTAGTTTTTTAATCAGTGAGAAGAGAAATCTCTTCCAGGAAAATAAGAATTTTTTGTTTTCTGTTATTTGCTTCCCCTTTATAATTTTTAGTAATCTGTAGAGATTAAGAAACTTGGAATTAAAGTCATATTTTTTTCATAAAATTTAAAGAATATTATAAATGTTCACATACCCATATGTCCAGTCACCTAGTTCTTGAGTGTGGTTAAATGGAAAGAAAGTAACCTAATAATAAAAATTCTATCTTTTCCATGTAGGCTCATGGATTTGAGATCTTATGTTCCAAATGTAGCCCACATTTTTCTGACTCCAAAAAATCCCTTGTGACTACATCACCACTCTGGGCTGGCTTCCTTGAAAGTCTGAAAAAGAATGATTACTTTAAGGTAGGACTTACTATGCACTCTTTAAATTGTACAGTCCAGGCAAAATCAAGCCCGTGATCTAAAGTGTTGGGTCCATATTTAATGTGTGACATAATTGTAAGAACTAGAATTCAAAGGGACCATTCTAGTTTGGTGGTAATAATGGAGTGTCTATAAACTGTTTCTAATATTTTAGAAAAATTAATAACATCTATACAAAGTGATAAAAGTTATTATTTGTATCAGATGAATAACTAGTTCAAATCTGTGAAGCAAACATGAAGACACCAAATAGAAAAATTAGCAAAGATATAGATTAAAAAATTATATGACCTAAATGGGAAGGAAAGCCCCAAAAAGGGGGATGTATGTAGATGTATGACTGATTCACTTTGCTGTACGGTGACGTACACAACAGTATAAAGCAACTATGCTCCAATAAAAAAAAAATTAGAAAAAGGGAACTAGTAAATTTCTCTTAAAATAATCACTCTCACACATAGTAAAGATATGTATATTAACACAATGATAAAGACCATTTTTCACTTATGTAAAAAGCATATGAAAGATATTCAGCACTATTGAGAATATAGTGAAAATAGTACACCTATACATTGCTGATAATATTGTAATAGTTGCAACCTTAACTGGAAAGTAATTTGATACTGTATTTCAAGAATTATACAGAAGTTCAAACTTGGAGCCTTCACTTTATTTTATTATTATTTTTAATTGGAAGATAATTGCTCTACAATGTTGTGTTTCTGCTGTACAGCCCATGAATCAGCTATAAGTATATGTTTATCCCCTCCTCCTAAACCTCCCTCCTCCGCACAGCCCCAGCCCATCTAGGTTATCGCAGAGCGCAGAGCCGAGCTCCCTGTGCTGCCTGTTTCACACATGGTTGTGTATATACGTCAGTGCTGCTGTCTCAGTTTCTCCTACCCTCTCCTTCCCCTGCTGTGTTCACAAGTCATCCTCTACGTCTGTGCCTCTGTTCCTGCCTTGCAAATAGGGAACTTTATGTTAAATAATCTACACTTTAAGGAAACATCCAAGAAGTAGAAAAGTCCTTAAGAATATGATAATTTTAAAGATTGTGTAGTGGTATGAAAAACTGCTTATATTATATTTTTAAAGAATGTAAAGTATTAAGCTTAAATGCCATCATAAACATGCCTGTGAAAGGTAGAAATGATAGTTAAGGTTAAAATTATGCTATTTTTTGAGCTCTATTTGTACTTTGTTTTATAAATTAGTTGCTAGTTAATCAATTCTTTCTTTATAACAAGTTATTAGTAAATAATAGAAAATGATAGAAAACCTCCCAAATTGGAAAGAGGCCCTTAGGGTGAAAAGGATGAGGGCCCATTACATTTACCCTAGTCTCTTTTTTGGAGAAACTGTACGTCCATGACAAAACAAGGATGAGGACTCAAACCTCATGATTTTTGTACAATATATTAGTACTGTATTGTATACTGCCTCCCTGGAAGTTGCTGGTGAGCAGGTTTTTTTAATGATACCATCTATATTAGGTTCTCATGGGCATTATTGTTTTTTTAGGGACTGATGGAAGGTTCTGTTCAGTACCAAGAAAGGCTAGAAATGGCCAAGAACTACTTCCAGCTCTCTGTAAATCGGCCAGAAAGGTGAGTTTATCTCTACCCAAACAGGGCAGCAGGGTGATAACTTGCCAGAAGTTAAGGAGTTACTTACTCCTGAGATTGCTGCACATGTTGGAGTTTCCATATTTAAACTGTTAATGGCAGGACTGATGACTACTGAAGGAGCTGGTGTCGAGAGAGGAGGTGTTGTTAGGGGAGTTTGCTGGCACTTGTAGCCATCACTACCACCACCACCACCACCATCATCATCATTTAATGGCTAATGTATATTGAATACTTAAAAGCTTAGGCCACTAACTCATTTAATCCCCTCTTAAAGCCCTGTGAAATAGATAACAATTGTTCTTTTCCCTATCCACAGCCAAGAAACTGAATCTAAGAGAGGTTATGTAATTGCCAAAGGTTACACTGCTAAGAGTCGGACACGACTGAGTGACTTTACTTTCACGTTTCACTTTCATGCATTGGAGAAGGAAATGGCAACCCACTCCAGTGTTCTTGCCTGGAGAATCCCAAGGACGGGGGAGCCTGGTGGGCTGCCGTCTATGGGGTAGCAGCAGCACACAGCTCAGAGTGACAGGCCTAGGGATTTGAACTCATGGATTCTGGTATTGAGCCACATTCTTAATTCCTGTGGGAGTTCTGGGCTGTGTTCAGCTTTCTTAGGTGGATCTGAAACACAGGATGAAGCAGGCATCCAGCTTCCAAATCATATCTCATTCTAACCTGCCATATATTTTCTGGGGGAAGAAAGAAATGAGCACAGGGTTGGAAGAAAATGGTGGTAGTTTAGTTGCTAAGTCGTGTCCAACTCTTGTGACCCATGGACTGTAGCCTGCCAGGCTCCTATGTTCATGGGATTCTCCAGGCAGGAATACTGGAGTGGGTTGCCATTTCCTTCTCCAGGGGATCTTGCCGACCAAGGCCTTGAACCCACGTCTCCTGCATTGCAGGCAGATTCTTTTACCAGCTGAGCTATGAGGGAAGCCACATGGAAGAAAATGGCTGCCCTTTAAAATTCGATAAAGTTGAGTTTGAGTTCTGGTAATTTTGGAGTAACATATCAGACTAACCCCCTGCTAATTGCAGTGATAACCCTGGACAGAATATTAAAAAAAAAAACCAACCAGTTATTTGAAGACACTGGGGAAAAAAGCAAGCGAAAATCAGAGGGAATAGGATGCTTGAAAGAAGAAAGTCCCTTTTGTCTGACTTGTCCCATGAGGGCACTTCTAGTCACTGTGGCCCAAGGAAAATGGAGCTTCTGCAGAAGAGTTTATTGGGCTGAGGTATCAAAGGTCAGAATTTGAGCACTGGAAAAAAATCAGTTTATGTTTGCAAAACTGAATTTGAGGTACTTAAAGCTAATTAAATAACGTGAAAGAAATAACTTCGTAAATGTTGTGGCTAGAAGGTCCCCAGTTGTGTGTGGATGTGTGTTTTGTTTTGTTGTTGGGCTTTTTTCCTCAAACTGAACTGGTTTTGAACCCCAGTTGTTTTGCCAACATCTCAAACATTACATATATGTGTAATAAAATGTTACTTAAAGATTGTATCAAGCAAAATTGATGCTGAGAGAATTCTAACCTCAGTATCTGTGAGATAGTAATGACTTTATAGCAGTCTTTATTCTTTTGTATTCTTGCCTGGAGAATTCTGTGGACAGAGGAGCCCGGATGGGCTGCAGTCCATGGGATTGCAGAGTCGGACACAACTGAACGGCTAACACTTTTTTTTCCACTCTTTTCTAAGTGTCTATGGGTGCCTTTGTCCCATTCTCATCAATTTTACGGCAGTAATTTGTGGAAAAGAGGATGCCTTCTTAGGGTATGTTTTAAGGAAACTTGGGAAAGAAGGTAAAGGAGGTGGCTCTCATAGTTAGGAGAATCTCCCCCAGATGAGTTTTGTCACCTCGGGAGACCACTCCCCTGTTGAACAGCATTACTTTATAATCTTAGGTGAAGAGAAGTTAAGAAATTAGAGAGACTGATGTAGGAGAGGAGAAGGCAATGGCAACCCACTCCAGTACTTTGCCTGGGAAATCCCATGGACGGAGGAGCCTGGTAGGCTACAGTCCATGGGGTCACAAAGAGTCCAACAGGACTGAGCAACATCACTTTCACTTTTCACTTTCATGCACTGGAGAAGGAAATGGCAGCCCACTCCAGTATTCTTGCCTGGAGAACCCCAGGGACGGGAGCCTGGTGGGCTGCCGTCTATGGGGTCGCACAGAGTCGGACACGACTGAAGCGACTTAGCAGCAGCAGCAGCAGCAACAGCATGTAGGAGATTTAGGGCTATCTTATTCTCCCATGAAATAAGATAGATTGAGGGTTTGGTAGTTCTTTTTAAATCATAATGTCTTTTATTATTATAAAAATAACATTCATTCATATAGCAAATAGAGAAAAATATAAGAGGGGAAAATTATATCACGAGTAAGCTATTATTATTCCAATTTATGTCATGAGTTAGCCACTATTATCATTCTTCCAATTTACTGCCTTTCAGGATTCTTATTCCCTGTAACCAACTGATTTTTTAAAAAAAATTTACGTTATCAAGAAATTATGTATCTTGTTCATAATTTTTACTCGTTGTGATCTTACATTTTCCCATGACCTTAAAATGTTTTGGTAAGTGTATTTTTAAATAGCTGCACAGCATTTTAGCAAATGGACCCTAATTTACTTACTGCAAATGGCTTCAATATCCAACATTTTCATGAGTGTTGTAGGAGAAACTCCTGTTCACCAACCAGAATGACTTCTTTGCAATTCGAAACCAAGCTCACATCTCCCTCCAGACCTGTTCTTGACTTCCTAAAGCTTTTGTTTGTTTGTTTTGTTTTTATTAGCTGAATTAATGTCTTCGACTGTTTCCTGCTGTCTTTTTTTAATTGTACTACCATCCTTCTTATCACCCAGACCTCCTGGCTCTCCTTGGATCCAGTCCTTAGATACTGTTCACTATTATCTTGTGTCTTAACATTCTTTTCCTTACTGCCTGGCTAGATACTCTAATTACTTAATTACTGAACTATCAGTTCAGTTCAGTCACTCAGTCATGTCCGACTCTTTGTGACTCCATGAGCTGCAGCACGCCAGGCCTCCCTGTCCAACACCCAACTCCCAGAGCCCACCCAAAGTCATGTCCATTGAGTCAGTGATGCCATCCAACCATCCCATCCTCTGTCGTCCCCTTCTCCTCCTGCCCTCAATCTTTCCCAGCATCAGGGTCTTTTCAAATGAGTCAGCTCTTCGCATCAGGTGGCCAAACTATTGGAGTTTCAGCTTCAACCTCAGACCTTCCAGTGAACACCCAGGACTGGTCTCCTTTAGAATGAACTGGTTGGATCACCTTGCAGTCCAAGGGACTCTCAAGAGTCTTTTCCAACACCACAGTTCAAAAGCATCAATTCTTTGGCACTCAGCTTTCTTTATAGTCCAACTCTCACATCCATACATGACTACTGAAAAAAACATAGCCTTGACTAGACAGACGTTTGTCAGCAAAATAATGTCTCTCGTTTTTAATATGCTGGCTAGGTCGGTCATAACTTTCCTTCCCAGGAGTAAGTGTCTTTTAATTTCATGGCTGCAATCACCATCTGCAGTGATTTTGGATCCCAAAAAATAAAGTCTCTCCTATTTCCACTGTTTCCCCATCTATTTGCCATGAAGTAATGGGGCCAGATCCATGATCTTAGTTTTCTGAATGTTGAGCTTTAAGCCAACTTTTTCACTCTCCTCTTTTACTTTCATCTAGAGACTCTTTAGTTCTTCTTCACTTTCTGCCATAAGTGAACCATATTGAACTATAGCTACACCTAAACTTATTTCTTAGCCTCTAGTTACTCTTCTCTTCCAATTCAACCATCAGAGCCAGGAGAATCTGCTTGAAATATATCTGTAATCATGTTACTTCCCTCTCCTAAAAATTATTAGAGAATGTAATAGTGAAAAATTACAAACAATGGAAGTGTCCACCAATAGTAGATAAATGAATTTCCAAGGAGGTTTTCTTTCTGAAGAGATCTGAGAATGTCAGGGATTGAGGCAGACAGATGATACTGAGGGAATGGTATCAAGAGAATAACATGTCAGGTAAAGAAAACAGTGTTCTTTTACTCACTTAGTGGCCCAGAAAGGTTCTTGTGAGAGCTGTCACTTTTGGGCAGCAGAGAAACAGATTGGAACTGGTAGTGTTGTGTTGATCACCAAAGGGAATACTAACTTTATCTATCATATATTTTTTAAAGTACATGCTTAAAGAATTCACCTGCCATTGCAGGAGATACAGATTAGATCTCTGGGTTGGGAAGATGCCCTGGAGGAGGAGGAAGTGGCAACCCATTCCAGTATTCTTGCCTGGAAAATTCTATGAACAGAGGAGCCTGGCAAGCTGCAATCCATGGGTCACAAAGAGTCAGACACGACTGAACACCACCACCACATATATTACTAATTTGGTTTTTATGTTAAATTTATTAACGTAATCATATATTTAGACTAGAGGTAAATATAGCAGTATTTTAATTCTGGGTGGTAAGGATATATTACCTTTTTGACTTGTCTATGTTATTTTAATCTCATAAAGCAAAAATTAAAGATAACAAAGAAGCCATCAGTGATCACTCACTCCTTACTTCATTGAGTCTAAACTTAGCCATTTCAGCCTCGTTGTTCTCTTCAGTCCATCTCTTCAGCCTCAGATTTCACCCTTAAGCCAAACTGAACCCGTTTGCTCTCTCTGAACATGTTCCTCACTTCCCCACCTCTATACAAATACTCATTTTTCCCCTTGCCTAGTTTCTCTATCCTGTCTTACCCATCAAAATTCTCTTGAATCTTTAAGGGCTAACTCAGCTTCTTCCATTAGCTCTTTTTTTTTTTAACGTCCCTGTCTCCACCCAGTGAATGTAATTACCTTCTCCTATGATTCTTTGAACCATTTGGTATTTCTGTGCGACTTTATATGTTTTTAACTTATCATAATTATTTGTGTATATTTCTTTTCTCTGTCTTAGTAGTATTTGCATATTACAGAGTAGGGATAGTTCCCTGTTAGCCACATGATTCAGCAAGGTATGCAAATGTTTATTAAATTAATGCAAGTCCATTATATAACTTGGTTTGTTCCATTATAAATAGTTCAGACAGAGTTCCATAAACATATAACAAATCACATCACCATCATAAAATAGCTCACTTGTCATATAAATAATCTCTGTGTGTATTTCCCTATCAGTTTATAGTAAGAGGAGCACAAAATAGTATCAGAAGACTTGACTTCAAGCCTTTGCTCTGTCCAACTCAACGGCCTTGCAAAAGTTAAAGAAATTCACTGGGCTCTAAGTTTCTCCTTTGTAAAACAGGATTATTACGTCCTTGTAATAGTAATTAGAGGGCTAAATAAGAAAATGTATGTGAAAGGCTAGCCTGTCATTTAATACATGATAGATTAATTTTTGGGTGTACTTTCTTCTGGGTTTTCATTTCCTCATAATTTGATATATATAAATTGAAAGAGTTACACTAAATCAGCAGCTTCATGATGGTGTTCCATGGAGCCTGCTGCAGAGCAAACGGGAAGGCAAGATGAGCAGGTCTCTGAGCCTCCAGCCTCCACTTCAGTCGAAGCAGTCTTTCAGGCTTCTTTTTAGTTTGACTGAGGTATAATTAACAAAACTGTAAGACATTTAAAGTGTCATTGTGGTGATTTGATATACCTATACATTATGAAAAAGAGTCCCACCACCTAGGTATTTAACAGATTCATCACCTCACATTATTTATATTTTGTGTGTATGTGAGAACATTTAATATTTACCATCTTAGCAAATTTCATTTACATAATAGTGTTGTCAACTATAGTAACCATGTTTCACATTAGATCCTATGACTGTATTTACTTTACAGCTGAAAGTTTGAATCCTTTTTCCAGGATTTTTGTGCTTATTTCCGTCACCCCTTAGTCATTGGCAACCACTTTTATTCTCTGTTTCCGTGAGGTTGACTTTCTTTTTTTTTAGATTCCACATATAAGTGATACCATGCAGTATTTAACTTTCTCTGTCTAGCTTATCCCATTCAGCATAATGCATTTAAGTTACATCCATGTTGTTGCAAATGACAAGGTTTCTTTCTCTCTCATGGCTAAATAATATTCCATTATATTCCAGTGTGTGTGTGTGTGTGTGTGTGTGTGTGTGTGTGTGTGTGTGTGTATATTCCAGTATATATATATATATATATCCAGTGTATATGTATATATATCTCTGTGTGTGTGTGCTAAATTGCCTCAGTCGTGTCCAGCTCTGTGTGATCCCATGGACTGTAGCCCGCCAGGCTCCTCTGTCCATGGGTTTCTCTAGGCAAGAATACTGGAGTGGGTTGCTGTGCCCTCCTCCAGGGGATCTTCCTGACGCAGGGATTGAACCTGCGTCTCTTACATCTCCTGCATTGGCAGACAAGTTCTTTACCACTAGCGCCACCTGGGAAGCCCATGTATATCTCTGTCTCTGTGAATTTATCTGTCTGTCCATTCATCCATCCACACCACATCTTTATCCAGTTATCTGTTTGTAGACACTTAGGTTGTGTCCAGTCTTAGCTACTGTGAATAATACTACAGTGAACATGGAGATGCAAACATGTCTTTGAGATTTTGTTTTCATTTCCTTTGGATAAATACCCAGAAGTGGGATTGCTAGGTCATATGGTAGCTCTATTTTTAATTCTTGAGAAGCCTCCATACTGTATTCCATAGTGGTTGTACCAATTTGCATTCCCACCAACAGTGCACAGGGGTTCCCTTTTCTCCACATTCTTGCCAATGCTTGATCTCTCTTGTCTTTTTAATGATAGACATTCTGACAGGTGTGAGACGATATCTCACAGTGATTTTTATTTGCATTTCCCTAATGATTAGTTGATGTTGAGCACCTTTTCTTGGCATTTGTGTATCTTCTTTGGAAAAATGTCTATTCATTTTCTCTGCCCATTTTTGAATAAGATAACTTGGAGTTTTTTCGCTATTAATGAGTTCTTTTATATATTTTGACTATTAACCCCATATCATATATATGTTAGTGAATATTTTCTCCCGTTCTTTAGGTTGTCTTTTCATTTTGTTGATGGTTTCTGTTTCTGCAAAGCAGTTTCTCTTTTCTTTACTTTTTGGGTTTTTGTTGGTTTGGCTGTGCTGTGAGGCTTCTGGGACCCTCATTCTCTAATCAGGAATTGAACCAGGGGTCATGGCAGTGAAGGCACCAAGCCCTAACCACTGGACTGCCAGGGGACTCCTCAAAGCAGTTTTTCTTTGAGCTCTTTTTATATTTTGAGTTCCTGGTGAAATTTTGAGAGGAAGGATTCAGTATCCTGGACAAGTGTTTAAAAACAAATTAGATAATCGTTTCCAACTTTAAAATACTCTGTTTTTGTGGTTATTGTTCCAAGTTCTCATTAAATACCCGTGTCTTTGATTTTTTTATAGCTCTCATGCTATGAGCCCAGGTGAAGAAATCTTAACATTATTGCAGACAATACCATTTGATATAGAAGAGCTTAAGAAAGAAGAAGCTCATCTTCCTCCAGAAGATGGTAAGTGATGGGCCAGGATAGAGCACAGAGTTAGAAAGAATTAAAACATCCCGCTAAGTCTCAGAGGGTACTTCACTGAGAGTATACCTGTTTCATGTGAGTGTAGTATGGCAGTGTCACACTTCTTTTTCAGATGAACGGTGGTTAGATCTCTCACCAGATCAACTGGACCAGCTGCTGCAGGAAGCTGCTGGCAAAAAAGAGCCAGAGTCCATTTCCAAGGGGCAGGAGGAGAACTATGACTTAACTCAAGTCTCAGAGAGCATGAAAGCTTTCATATCCAAAGTCTCAACCCACAAAGGAGCAGAGCTGCCTCGGTAATTTCTGTTAAAGTATAATTATCTAAATAGTTAGAGTCTCTAGGTTGGCATCATCCAATCATTGCCAGTTCTGTGGGGGGGTTTTTTTTTCCTTTAATTTTTGTTTTTTTTTTCAGTAAATGATTTCCAATGCTTTGTTTTCCTCTTTTGGTACCTAGTACTGTGGTAACTTACTTATCTGGAGTCAAATTTCTGATAACCTGATTAGGATCCTTGAAGTAAGCCAGAGAGATCACTCAGATCTAAAAGCTGTGCAGGGCAACTATATACTTTACTTTTTAGGCTTTTACTCAGAATATTATGGACTTCTAACATCTAGCTCTCATCAGGATCAGACATCTGATCTTGTACCCTCAAGTAGATTGGAAGCGTCAAACTCAGAAGAGGAGGATGAGCGCCGCTGGGTACCTTGAACAGGTTATCTTCTGCTCGTGGCCCAGGAACACCGGGAGTTCCGCCTTCTGGAGATAAAGTCTTTGCTTTCATTTTTTGGAGGTTAGTTCACCAGTGGTCAGGAAACTTACTGAAAGTCTCCTTTTTGGATTCTTAGCATTCCCTCTGAAGATATTGCCAGAAACTTAATTTGTCTGTGTGTGCCAAGTCTATATTTGAACTATGGGGTCATGGAAAGTGTCTGGAGGAGCTGTACAGTTTTCTTAAAAGCTGCCCTGTTGAGAAGATGGTTCCATTTCTGCATTCAGATTCTACATGTAAAATAAAGATTCACACATTTAATAAAACATTTACACAAGAAGAAAAAGTCAGATGAATAGATGCGCTTGAATTTCTGCCGTTTGAAGGGAAAGTGAATTTAAAGAAGCCACAACATGTATTCTCTATTTTGGAGGATTATGGTTAGGACCCAAACCACATCCCTGAGAATCCACATAATATTTATTTTGGTAGATGAATTGCAGATGAACAGAGAGAGCTTATTGAGTCATACAGTGTCAAAAAGAGACACTTTATTTGAAATACAAGCATGGATGCGGGTTTATCATTCATCATGGCCAACCATGGAAAAGTGAAAAAAAATGATATTGTATTTGATCCATTTGTTGGAACAGGTGGCCTTCTGATAGCTTCTGCTCATTTTGGTGCATACGTATATGGGACAGACATAGACTTCAGTACTGTTCATGGCTTGGGAAAGGCTAGTAGGAAAAACCAGAAATGGAGAGGACCGGATGAAAACTTTAGGGCAAATCTTCATCAGTATGGTTTAAAGAAGTACCACCTTGATGTCTTGGTTTCAGATGCATCTAAACCTTCCTGGAAGAAGGGCACATGTTTTGAAGCAATCATCACTGATCCTCCATATAGTATTAGAGAATCCACAAGAAGAACAGGTTCATGAAAGGAAATACCAAAGGGAATAGAAAAATGTCCAGAAAGCCACGTTCCTGTTTCCTTGAGTATCATCTGTGTGATATGTTCTTTGACCTGTTAAAGTTCTCAGCAGAGACCCTCGTATTAGGTGGAAGACTCATCTATTGGTTACCAGTATACACACCAGAATACACTGAGCAGATGGTACCCTGGCACCTCTGCTTGAAACTCACCAGCAACTGCGAGCAGAAGCTTTCCAGTCACAAATGAAGGTGCTCAATAACAGTGGGAAAGGTGAAGGGATTTGAGAACCGGGACCAGTATTCACATTTGCTGAGCAATAATTCCTTCTGTGAGACTATTTCAGTGGGGTAACAAAAAGAATTACCAAGGAAGAAAAATCTAGCAGGAATGAAAAATTAAGATTTTTGACAATGGAGAAAGAATAAGGATTTGATAGAAAAGACATCTGTATGTGAATTTTTATGTATAATACAGAAAATGTACTGTTTTAAATAACTTTATATAATAAAATAAATACTACAAAAAAGAGGAGGATAAAAGTGTTTATCAGAGGAAGAAATAATAACAAAGAACAAGAGGTGTTACATTTGGCAAGTAATAGGGAAAACAGGTAGATGGAATTGTTCCTTGCCCAGCCAAATACATCTTTATTAGTGTTGATGCTCGTTAGCCTCATAAGATTAAAATTTATTTATTTATTTTTTATAAGATTAAAATTTATGTTCAGTATTCTCTCTTTAAGACAGCAGGAAAAAAAAAAGCAGGGATAGGGAAGGTTTGATCTTTTTTATGTTTAAAGGTTTGGTTCTTAAAAAGATAGACTTTATTTAAATGAATTTGGATAAATTGCTTCTTTTGCTAATGCTAGTTTATCTTATGGGAGGTGATAGGTTGGCAGATCCCTAAATCAACATAAGTTAAAAATGTGCCTAATCAAAGTGCAGTTTTTACTTTTATTTCATCTATCTTTCCCATTTCTATTGCCCTACAAGATCAGTAAGCATAATGGTTTTTAAAATTTAAACTACTGTTTTCGTTGCTGTGCCTCCTTTGAAAGTATATCTCTGGTACTGTTCCTAAGAACAGCACCAATTTAGACAAAGTTTCAAAGAGTTTTGTTTGGGATAAATTGTCTTTTTCCTTTAATCTTACAGAGAACCTTCTGAGGCTCCAATCACTTTTGATGCAGATTCTTTTCTTAATTATTTTGATAAGATTTTAGGTGAGTTACAGTGATGTTTATTTTTCTTTTGCAACTGTAAGTTGTATAGAGATTGCTAGAGCTTTGGAGCATTGGATCTCATTTGTATTTTGTTTTGTGTGTGTGTGTGATTTTGAGTTGCTTTCAACTATTAATTGTTGCCCTACTAAGTAATTTTGCAGAAGATGCCTTGCTTAGTGCCTGGCATAGTAGTTGCTCATTAAATCTTTGTTGAGTGAATGAATGCTGTGTGTTTAGATAGGGTTTTACATGGGCTCCCATATTACATTGTTCTTTTTTTTTTTCTCTTTTAAACATCCTGCACTTATATACTGGGCTTCCCTGGTATAGAAGGGAAGGATTCTTCCCTGGTGAAGAATCCGCCTGCAATGCGGGAAACTGGGTTTGATATCTGGGTTGGGAAGGTCCCTTGGAGGAGGGCATGGCCACCCACTCCAGTATTCTTGCCTGGAGAATCCCCACGGACAGAGGAGCCTGGCAGGCTACAGTCAATGGGGTCAAAAAGAGTTGGGACACAACTGAGCGACTAAGCACAATAACACTTAATAGTCTACTAAAAAAAAAAGACAAATAGCCCAATTAAGAAAAAATCAACAAAGGATATAAATAGGCAGTGTCTTGAGGAAGAAATATAATCAATAAATATTTGAAAATAGTTAACTCTTTCTAGTAAACAAGTAAGTATACAATAAAAGTAAGAATTATTTTTTTGGCCCATCATACTGGGAAAAATTTTAAAGGTTGATAATAATCAGTTTGGCCAAGTGTGGGAGAAAGGAGCACTGTTCAGCCGTGGAGGTGGAGGTGGAGGTGTAGGTCGTCTCTTCTCAAGGCAGTTTGGTTCTCCAGAATGCTCATAACCTTTGACTTGGCTATTTCACTTCCAGGAATTTACCTCACGAAAAAGCTGTGTGTGCTGAGATGGTGATTGCAACATTGTAGAAGCAAAAACTGGGTTATAGTACAATTTTACCCCCCCTCCCCCGCCAAAAAAATCATAGTACATTCACTTTATGAAGTACAATATAGCCTTAGTGAAGAATGAGGTCCATTTCTGTGTTTTGACAGCAAAGGACCTCCAAGATATATAAATAAATAGAAAAGCAAACCATAGTTCAATATATCTATGTAAAAAATATTTTGTATACACATACAGACACACACAGAATTACGTAAATAAAAGTGTGGGTACCCACCGAACTGTTAAAAGATGCTTAACTCTAGGAGGAGAATGAAATGTGAGACAATAACTCTATGTAACTTGAATGTTTACATCAGAATGTATTCATGTATTATGTAGTTTTTAGATTTCTTAAGTAAAAATATTTCATCAATTGAATTCACCTAAAAAAAAAAAAGGAATCTTTCAGCTCAGCCCTTGTACTTTTCTGCAAATGTCTGCCAGCAGTATCATTTTCTGGAGGGGATTTTTCTAAAGTATTTTGCCTGTGTATATTCATCTTTTTTTGGGCAGAGAATATTCTAATTCTTTTGAGATGTATAGTCACGCCAAAAAAAATGTACCAAGTGACTCTTTCTGTGTTGGGGTCTGTGTAGGTTCAAAGTCCCATGAGTCAGACTCTGATGATCTGGATGAGGAAGACTCTGAATGTTTAGACAGTGATGATGACTTGGATCTTGAAACACAGGAGCCTGGAGAAGAAGCATCTGTCAAAGGGACTCTGGATGATCTCAAGTCATACATGGCCCAGATGGACCGGGAACTAGCACATACCAGCATTGCCAAAAGTTTCACCACCCAGAAGCAAATGGTATGTGTTCAACCTCTTTCCCTTTTCAATCTAGTACAAAGGACAGCTAAAACTATTTTATCTTAGTTTTTCTTTTTCATTTGTAGTAATTTTTTTGTGATTTGATCTTTTCATTTGAATAAGGTTGATTTTTTTCCTAACTCTGGTTGGATGAAAGATTATTTTCTTAAACATAAGCTTAATTATACTGCTTATTTTGTGTTACGTGTGGGTAGGAAAGAAATCTAGCTTCTTTCACTTAGAGAAAATTTCAGATTCTATTTATTTATTTTTAACTGTTCATTTTTTTGTTTATTTCTTTTAAAGCTCTTAGGCAAGCTATAAATGTATCTCCTTACCTCTGGTTATCTCCCTTGGGCTGTTTCAAAATTGGGAAGGAACCCATTTAATTTGTAGAAACTTGTCCTAGGAAGAAGTATGCTATAATCTTTGGAACCAAATTTTAATGTGTCTGTTAAATTACATAGTTTATTATTAGACTTCATTTTCTTTCTATCCAGAAGGGAATTTCCTTTCTAATATGTAACTCAACTTTACATTGTTGCTTTTTATTGTAACTTCCATCCAACCTAGTCGCCTATTGTCTAATGACTTGCTTTTCCTTCCATGAACAAGGAACCTCTATCCCAGACTACCAATGACAATTCAGAGGAGGAAGATTCTGGCACAGGAGGATCTATTATGACGCCAGTGGATGTAGACCTGAACCTGGTTTCAAACATATTAGAGTCCTATAGTTCCCAAGCTGGACTAGCAGGACCTGCTTCCAACCTTTTACAAAGCATGGGTGTGCAGCTGCCTGACAATGCTGATCACAGACCCACAAGTAAGCCAACGAAAGATTAGCAAGCCAACCAAGCCTCTCTTTTTTCTTCTTGAATAAATATTGAGTCTGACTATGCTCATTTTTAGTTTTGATTACTCATCTAGTAAAATTGTTTTCTTCATTTTAAGTTCATAGGTTAACTTCTCCTCTCTGAGCCCCAAATGTTGCCCTCTTTGCACAAGCCTTTTGTGATGTCAACTCTGGGGTACATAGAAGGTTTTGAAATCAGCAGAAAAGAGAGAATCAAGCCCTTGAGATAAGACTTACACACTCTATGTTTGGAACATTAAGTTTATCTTTATTCAGGATTAAACATTGGGTAGAGGAAGGAAGGTGGACTGGCAAACATAAGGAATGAATGAGCTGCTTTTTATTCCAGTTACCAGGAACGACCTTGAGTCAGTCTCCCTCTGGTGTCAAATAATTGAATCTTCTACCTGTTTTTGCTATTCTTCTTTAAGGACCCATCAGGTTCTTTTTATTCTTAGCACCTTCATAATTCATTGCCACAAAAATATTCTCTAGTCTGGTAAGCCCTGTACCAAAGTTTCTTTTATTTATCTGCCATTTTTTAGGACCCCAGCCCACCCTGCCCTCTTTTGCCTCTGCTCTGAGTTATCCTTGGATTTCTAAGAAGCAAAGCACTCTTTCCAGTCACTGCTGGGAAACAAAGTTCAATGTTGCAGCTCCTCCTATTAACTACTCTCATTTTTTCTTTTCCAAAACAACATGATAATCCAAAAGTAAACAGTTACTTCGTGGTAAGTTGAGAAACTCATAACCAGGAATTCTGTACACTCCTCTTTCTATCAGTATTTTCAGATTGGGGATATGTACACATGTGGTCACAAACACACCCACATAGAGATAGAAAACATTGGGAGGCAGTACTTACTACACATGGACCCTGAACTGTTTTCTTCTAACTGCAAGATATGAAGAAATCTCAGGACCTCTGATTCTAGAGTGTTTTTTCCCTTCTATGTGCCGGGTTCAGCCCAGGTCAGGGCAAGCCGCCAATCTAATAGGACAATCGAGTCCCATCACATATTATCCTTCAGCATTTCCTGATGACAGCAGTTTGATTTTCCCAAAGCAGTGATGGTGTGCTGGCAGTGGTGAGAGTATTGATCCCAGCCTTTGGGGTCAAAAGGAGATTCAGTGCTTCATCCTCCCTAGTTCTAGAATCTGTTTTACTTAGTCCTGTGGGACTTAAGTGTGTGAATCACGTTAGGGTCTCTGGCACTTGCGTCTTTAATCACTAGTTAGTTGCCAAAAGTACCTGAACATACGACTCTTGCCTCAGCCATTCCTCTTCTCAAACAGACTTCTAACAGCATTTCTTCCCAACATTGCTTTAGTCATTACACAGACTTCACACTAATAGTTTCCTCCCTCCCACCCTCAATTCTCACTTTCTACAGTTTCCTCACTTCATAAGATAGAAAAACACATCTGAACAGAGGCTCAGAAATGTATTTCATTTCCTCCAGATCAGTGCTTCTCCCCTATGATAAGGTAAGGAGAGGCATATGTGAATGACAAGAAATCCTAAATTTAGTTTATCCAATAAAACTCAAAAAATGGTTCATCTTCACTGGTCATTTTGTTGAAGTCACAACACTTACTGGGTGCGCAAATGGCTGCAACCATTTTACTTTTAGGAAAACAGGCATGACAAAGGATACTCTTTTTCCCTGGGTCGCAAACTGAGCAAGTAACAGCAAAAAATTGACTTGCCCTCTTGAGCCCCACTGGCATGCAGTTACCTCAACAGAATGTCACTGTATCTGATTTATTACAAAGCACCTTGAGGAAGACCTTAATTCGGCTTTCCTGGGATGAAGGACTTAAAGAAATATGACTTTTATTTAACTACTATATATAAAATAGTTACCTCTATACAAATTCAAAAATGTTGTGCTACTTTTTAAAATTCTGTGAACATAAAAAGTAACTCAGTAGTGGGTTGAGATCTGCTATATATTTTTAATACCAAGATAAAATTTTAACTGAAATTATACCAGGCACATTTGGCAGTTAGTATAAATCCAGCATTGATAAGCCACATGCCAGAAGATGTTTGCTTCCATAGCACAGGGGAGAATGAGTGAACAAGGGCCTGTATCCAAACTAATCAACTTTTGCTTTGATTTTTGTTATCTGATCGGTTTGGGCGTTTTTGATTGCCTGTGGTTAGGAACTTCTGTTAACACTGGCAGATGTGTCCTGCTATAGGCTTACCATCTGTTCTGCCTTATGAGGTTGGCCGGGGATGGGTTTTTGTCACCTCCTGTTTATCAATTGTTCTCTGATGTGCCCCTCTTAGATCGTGAGGAGGGGGTTATCTGATCAGGTGGCCTGACCTGAGCTAAGCAGGCAGGGGAGAACAGGTTGGTTTTTCCACCCACTCCTTTATCAGTTGGTGGGCAATGGCTAACTTGGGGGGCAGCCAGAATGGGACAGCCCCACTCTGTTGCTGATTAGATGGGTGGTTTCTTCTCAGGACTGCGGCCACCTCATCACGACTGAACCAGGCAGCTGCTTCTAATTCTCTCA
Source organism: Cervus elaphus (assembly GCF_910594005.1). Classification (NCBI taxonomy): domain Eukaryota; kingdom Metazoa; phylum Chordata; class Mammalia; order Artiodactyla; family Cervidae; genus Cervus; species Cervus elaphus. Next base: position 28,868,322 of record NC_057829.1, on the reverse strand, counting down.
AGTTCACCTGGAGCTGAAAGACATAAGGAAAAACAGGATATAAAGTTAGGAGCTACTTAGAGTACAGTGGCCAAGGGTGAGAAAATGTTCCAGAACTGAGCAATCTTAGTAGATGGTGTCTGGATTCTATTCACTGGGAGATAATTCTAGATAATGTCCAGAAGCAAAATAACCATAATTAAGGGAAGAGAGTTAAGTATGTTTTTTAAATATTAAAACACACACACACACACATGAAAAAAAATCATGGAAGCTCAAATAGTAAAGTATTAAGAGTGGGTTGGGGATTTCCTAGCAGTCTAGTGGTTAGGACTTTGTGCCTTCACTGTCATGGACCAGGTTCAATCCTTGGTCAGGAAACTAAGATCCTGCAAGCCATGCAGTGCAGCCACAAAAGAAAAAAAGTGGTTAACACTGAATGTAAGTTATGAATAATACTGTTTCTTTTTGTGCATAAATGATTATATAACAAAAAAGGAAATATATAAATGTTATTCTTTAAAAGGTAAGTGTTAATGATAGTCAAAAGCACAGTATCTTCCTTGCAGGAAGCAAAATAATGCAAACTGCATCCACAGTTTATTACAGAAACTGAGATAGGTTAGATATTACTGTATTGAAACCAAAGCACAGAATAGGCAGACTTTGGCAAATAGGGAACACAACACAATCTGTTAAGACCCCAGTGTTCATCGCAGCACTGTTTATAATAGCCAGGACATGGAAGCAACCTAGATGCCCATCAGCAGACGAATGGATAAGAAAGCTATGGTACATATACACAATGGAATATTACTCAGCCATTAAAAGTGGTACATTTGAATTGGTTCTAATGAGGTGGATGAAACTGGAGCCCATCATACGGAGTGAGGTAAGCCAGAAAGATAAACACCAATACAGTATACTAGCACATATATATGGAATTTAAAAAGATGGTAACGATAACCCTATATGCAGGACAGAAAAAGAGACACAGATGTATAGAACAGACTTGGACTCTGTGGGAGAAGGCGAGGGTGGGATGATCTGAGAGAATAGCATTGAAACATGTATATTATCAAGTGTGAAACAGATCGCCAGCCCAGGTTGGATGCATGAGACAAGTGCTCAGGGCTGGTGCACTGGGAAGACCCAAAGGGATAGGATTGGGAGGGGGGATCAGGATGGGGAACATGTAAATCCATGGCTGATTCATGTCAATGTATGGCAAAAACTACTACAATATTGTAAAGTAATTAGCCTCCAACTAATAAAAATAAATGAAAAAATAAATAATCCCTAAGCAAAAATAAAAAAAAAAGACTTATGAAAGAGCAAGATGAGGTTGGATAAGACAACACCTAAGTCCCTTTCAGTCAGAAGTTCCTGTGATTTTATATTATTAGTCCCCAACATCCTGACTGATTTGAGCTGTAAGATCAATTCTGAAATCAGTCATTAAATTTTATGTATTTATTGTGTGCCTATTCAGTGTAAAACATTGTTAATTTCCTGATGAAGAAAGGTAAATTGTCTCATGATTGAGGTATATATACAAGGAAGAATGGTGCTCATGTTGACATTCCTAATTTTTATGGTGAATTTGTTTATAAGATTGTAAATTCCTTAAAGGTATAAATCATATCTTACACATCTTTGTGCTGGACTAGGCAGGTGCTTAGTGAGTAACTGTGGACCAGCCAGGATGAAGCAAAGGATATGTCATAAGGAAAGCATCAGAACTTACGTCTGTCTGCCCTGGCTTCACAGTTGCATGACAAGCAATCATGAGCGTGCTGTGAGGAAAGGGCCAATGCTGGGATGCAGAGTAATGCAGTCTGTCCACCTCCAATCCCACCTCTTCCGCAATTTCTCGCCGGACAGTCTCTTCCAGACTTTCACCTATAAGTACTCAGATTAATTCAGGACAGCCCTGTAGCAGGAAGGGTGATCTAGATGCCCATTTTCGAAAGGAGCATAAAAGTGGCCTCAAAGTCAAGGAAATACTCTTGGGAAAGGCCTACATCTCTGAGTCTTTACACTAGGAATCAAACCTGGAGTTGGGTATCAAACTGCCAGTTCTTGAACCTGCTATGTTTGTTACACAGAATAAGAGTTGGAAAGACTAATGCTGTCCTCAGCTTTTTAACAAAATTCGAATGCCACATGTCAGCATTTGCCGATTTTACTGCAATGGGCTGAGAAAAAAACAGCCTGTAAATAAACATTAAATTTTAGTTAATAGAATATTAATATGTATGCTGAAATATTTAGGAGGAAGTGTATTAATGTCTGCAATCTATGCATCAGAAAATAAGATGGATTTAATGGATGGATGGAAGAATGAACAGATTTGTGATAAAATAAGCATAGTAATTACCGAATTTAGGTGGTGAGTATATGGGTGCTTACAGTATAAATCTTCTAACTATGCTTATATTTGAAAATTTGCCTATAAAATATTGGAAAATTATAGTACCAGAAGGTAGTTTTCTTGATATAATAGTAGAAAATGTGCTTGAGATTCCAAGTACTCTGGCAATAAGAATAAATACATAACTACTGAACATTCCTGGTGGTCCAGTGGTTGAGAATCCACCTGCCAATGCAGGGGACATGGGTTCAGTCCCTGGTTTGAGAAGACTCCACATGCTGCGGGGCAACTAAGTGCCACAACTACTAAGCCTGCGCTCTAGAGCCTGCAGGCTGCAACTACCGAGCCCACCCGCCCCAACTACTGAGCCCATGTGCCCTAGAGTCCTGTTCTGCAACAAGAGAAGCCACCTCAATGAGAAGCCCGTCCACCACAACTAGAGAAGGCTGTAGTACAGCAACGGAGACCCAGTGCAGCCAAAAAAATATATATATATACATATATATATTATTGATAAGCTTTCATTTCCTTCAGTGTTATCTGTATAAATTCCTTACCTATATCACAAAAACCTGCCAAGGCAGAATACATTCCCTTGGGAAAGGAACTCTGGCGGACAAGCAGGCATCGAGTTCCATCTGACACCAGAGTGATCACCACAGGTGCCACCTAGGAAAAGGGGATGGAAACTTAGACACTAGGGCTTTAGGGCCCATTAATGAAACCAAATAATGGGTAACTAAGGAAAGCCTTTTGGCTCGGATTATTGTCCTTTTGAAGCAATGCTTACCTGTGGATAATAGATGATGTTATTGGAAGGGCACACACGCTTGCTACCAGACACATTCTTCTTGGTGGGCTGCCCACTTCTGCTGCAGAACTGATGAGCATCATGCCAACGAAGAAGAGCCTGAGCCTAGGAATACAAAGATGGACTTGGTACCATTTGGAGAGAATGTGGGTTTCATCTGTAATGGTGCTGGGGCTACTAATATTTAGAGCAACTCAAAGGGACATGCCATTCCCTTTCCAGCTCACCTACTTTAAATGGTTATTAATTATTTAAACTTTAAAGGAAACTCTCTGAAAACAGTCCTCTATCATTTTAAGTATGAATTTTTAAAAAGCATATTTTAAGTATATTATGAATTATTTAAAAAATAAAGTATAATAATGAACACCCATGTACTTATGACACAGCCTAAAAAGAAAACATTTTCTATAAAATTAAATGACAACCCACTCCAGTATTCTTACCTGGAGAATTCCATGGACAGAAGAGCCTGGAGGGCTATAGTCCATGGGGTCACAAAGTTGAACACGACTGGGTGACTGAACAGTAACAAAACACCTCAATATGTACTCCCCAATAAGTTTGGAATTGTTTTTGCAAATAAAAAATGTTTAGAGATAGCTCTTTAACTTAAATGGACAATCCAATATTATATAACAACTGGATTGGGAAAAGAATTTGAGAAAGAATAGATATGTGTATGTATGTATATATATGTATATCTGAATCACTTTGTTGTACCACTGAAACTGACTCAACAGTATTAATCACCTAGGCTGTACTGTGCTATGCTGAGTCACTGCGGTCGTGTCCGTCTCTTTGCAACCCTAGGGACCGTAGCCTACCAGGCTCCTCTGTCCATGGGCTTCTCCAGGCAAGAACATTTGAGCAGGTTTCCCTGCCCTCCTCCAGGAGATCTTCCTGACCCAGGGACTGAGCCTGAGTCTCTCATGTCTCCTGCATCGGCCCCTGGGTTCTTTACCACTAGTGCCACCTGGGAAACCCAATTAAATGGACAGTCAAAAGCCATTTCAGCAAGTGAAACCCAAAGGTGGAGAATAAGTCATTAGGGCAATGTAGAGTAACTTCTCACCATGTATATGTCATGCTGTGGGTCATTAAAAGTGTTTATAAGGCCTATAGATCATAGTGCCATAGATCTATACACCCTTAGGAGAAAATGGTACTGACAAAAACAGGGTAAAAGAAGAAGAAACACAGTCTATGATCTGCAAAAAAGAAATAAAATCTTTCCCATATACACTACTTCACTAAATTTCCTACAGAACCAAGAAATCAATCTACCGTGGACAGCAAGGAGGCATCCTTCACATTCAGCTCAAAGAGAGCCTTTGTCAGCTTAATGAACGACCCTTGGAGGGCTGTCTCCACTTCAGCTTTCTGTAAGGAAGCTAAAATATTAGAAAAGAGAATGAAATGAAACAAATGTCAGACTTTACCTCGGGGACTCTCTCTAGTATATCTTGTTAGAAGAGTGTTTCCCAAACTCACCTAATAAGACTCAATTAGGAAGAATAAAAAAATATTCAAGTTCTCAAGCCCCTACCTGGAGATTCTGAATGGCAGATGAGTGAGGCCCAGAAATCTCTCTCTTTTTTTTTTAACAATCACCAGGAGATTCTTATATTCGGGCAGATTTGGGAAACATTAGAACATAGTGTTTCCCAAGATCCTCTTCGGGGCAATAAGGACATTTGCACTAGCCACACACTATCCCTGGAAAAAAGATGAAATGGGACCTTTGAGCCCCCTATCTAAACCTCATTCCAGCATCATTGTATTCACAGCTGATACCCTGAAACAGAGACGGAAGGCTTGATAAGGGCCACAAGCTCTAGCAGACCAGTTTCCAAATGCAAGTCTGAAGACCCAGAGCTACTCCAGGGTAATGTGTTTATTTACCTGCATTGATAAGAGAAATAAGAATAATGTCATGAATTTTAAAACATTTCTTTCTTCTTCTTAAGATATATAAAATACATGAAGGTACAGAGAATAATATAATAAACATCTGTGTACCACCATGTAGTTGAGAAAGCATTAAAAAATGTCCTTTATTTTATGTAATGATGATAGTACTACCATTACTACTACTAAGTCTCTTCAGTCGTGTCCGACTCTGTGCGACCCCATAGAAGGCAGCCCGCCAGGCTCCCACGTCCCTGGGATTCTCCAGGCAAGAACTCGGGAGCAGATTGCCATTTCCTCCTCCAATGCATGAAAGTGAAAAGCGAAAGTGAAGTCTCTCAGTCCTGTCGGACTCTTCACGACTCCATGAACTGTAGCCTATCAGGCTCCTCCGTCCATGGGATTTTCCAGGCAAGAGTACTGGAGTGGGTTGCCATTTCCTTCTCCAAATGATGATAGTAGATGGTAGTATTTTTTAGTGTTCTTACTTAAGAAATGTTTATGATTGGATGGCTTCACCAACTCAGTGGACATGAGTTTGAGCAAACTCTGGGATATAGTGAAGAACAGGGAAGCCTGGCGTGTTGCAGTTGTAGGGGAGTTGCAGAGTAAGATACAACTTAGCAACTAAACAACAACAACAACTTAAAAACTGAAATTGTTTTGTATTCTTAACATGTTCTTTGAAATTTTATTATGTGGAGTCCCAAAGCCTAAGAACCACAGGGAAGTGTCCATCAAGAATAATGTTATGTACCATTTATGGAAGAAGAGCTATTTAGACCTAGATCCAGAGCAAACCATGCTTCTTGCTGTTCTGAGCATCCAATTAGCACGGAATCTTCTAGTATTTGTGAGTCTTGTCCAAACTTACCCAGGAGCCTTTCCAACTCTAAGAAATACAAAAGGAGAAAGGGGGAAAAAAAAACACAGGGTTTTAATTAAACCACCAGAGCCATACTAGACTTATTAGAAACCATCTACTTCAACTTGAAGTAGGCACACCTGGCTCCCAGTCACTGCCCTGCATGCTAATTAGCTGTGTAATTTTGACCTAATCACTTAACCTCTGTTGGCCTCCATCAGCAATCTGAAGAGTTTAAAGGAATTCTTTCTGTGTAATCCTGTATTACTCTATGATTATATCATGAAAGGGGCATATCCCCTAGTTTTAAAGACACATCATAGTTAACTTACTAAAGCACTGAAAAAAAAAAAAGAAAAGTGTCATACTTAAAATGGTAGACCAAATCAGTTCTACAATTTCATCTCCAGATTATGCTGCTTTTATGGGCCAGGGTAGACTCCTCATCTGAGATCCTGGTCTGTAAAGGCAAGTGCTGTATTGGGAGAAAATCTGTTCTGTGCATGAAGGATTCATATTTATTTGTTCATAATACAAGATTACATTGCTAATCTCTAAATAATGTTTAGTGCCTTCTGATAAACATCCTTATATACTTAGGTATTGCCAGAAACTATCAAAGTATTCCAACATATGCAGTGCATAATCTGGCCCTGGCAATGTATTTAGAAGTTGGCATATAGTGACCCAGGGGCTTCCCAGGTGGCACAAGTGGTAAAGAGTGCAGGAAATGCGGGTTTGATCTCTGGATCAGGAAGGTCCCGTGGAGAAGGAAGCAGCAATCCACTCCAGTATTCTTGCCTGGAAAATCCCATGGACAGAGGAACCTGGTGAGCTACAGTCCATGGGGTTGCAAAAGAGTTGGCCAAAACTCAGCGACTAAACAACAACATATAGTGACATCATGTAAAACTTGAAAGGTAGCATCTTGAATGCCAATTCCCAATGACTTAGATATCTCTGGTTATATACCTTAAAAGCAAATTATATGTATTTATTAATATATTAATAAGTATACAATATGTAATTATATGTAAAATTATATATATTTATATAAAACTTATTATATCTCAAAGCAAATTAATTTTAATTAGCTTTGACCCTTCTAAGGAGAAATTAAGTCATGATGCAAATCTTAAACAGTTTGTGCACACATGCTGAGTCTCTTCAGTCATGTCTGACTCTTTGTGACCCTATGGACTGTAGCCCACGAGGCTCCTCTGTCCATGGGAATCTCCAGGCAAGAATACCAGAGTGGGTTGCCATGCCCTCCTCCAGGGGATCTTCCTGACCCAGGGATTGAACCTGGATATCCTACATAGGTAGGCAGGTTCTTTACCATGGAGCAGCCCAGGAGGCCCATATCATTGCCAAAAAATATCCAACTGGGCAATTCAGTTTATATACTAAATAATTGATTGGCCAAAGCATTTGGGAAAAATCTGGACTCTAAAGTTGGAGGATTCTCCTCAGAGATTTAACATGGACTGCATTCTGGTCAGTGGCCACAGGCTGGTCTACTTTGCTGGTCTACTTTGGGCTTACCTAATAGGCTATGCTGGGGGGCCACATACTGATGTTCTGATTTCTGAAGCAAAGGAGCCAAGTTGTGAAAGAGATAAAATGCTCCTGTCTGCTGGGCTTTTTTACATGCATCATCATCTTCTTTCAGTTCAAATAAATACCTGTATTTTGGAAATAATCAAACCATTAGAAAACCACACCTAGTTTCCTGTACAATGTTCATCTTTGAGAACTATGTCCCTGCATTGCTCTCCTACCACAGTTATTTCTTTTTATTTATTTACATCCTAAGTTGCTTTAAAAAAGGATATGACTCTGGGAGATCATTCCCTCCTTTGTCCTGTATACCTTGCCCATACTTCTGTGACTGCACTTACATGGTTCTATTTGTTACTCTATCTGTCTCCTCTAAGATTGCAATCTTCTTAAGGGCAGGCAGGGTCTGTTTTAGTTATGTATCTCGAGTAATTAGCATGTTGAATGGCTCAATTCAATAAATGTTTATGACTTGAACTTCAACAGTAATAAATATTTACTGAATTGAACCTCAAGGTACTCTGCCAATATTATGTTGTGAGGCAAGAATTTACATGCAGTGAAGTGAAAGTAAAACAAGTACAGTGATAAAACATCAACCACAGAGTACTGGAGATGGGAGCAGACTTTATTATTGCGGACAAGGAGCAAACATATACCTTCAGAAACCCCTTTTAACCTAGGGATGATAAAGTAAAAATTTTACCTTAAATGCAGTCTTATTTCAAGCATCTATTCTCCCAAGTGGATGCCATTAGGTCCTTATCTCTACTAAAGGGACCACTGATGAAAGTGAAGCCATATTTGACATTTATTTAATAAGTGTAATATTTTCAGTAGCCAGAATTAAACTGTAGAAAAAAGAGCATCCTATAATTAGCTTCTCAAAAAAAAAAAAAAAAAGAAAACGAATGGAGCAAGTTCTCTACCTTCATTAAATATGGCCTGAGCCTATCCTTTCAAGAGCCTCAGGAATCAGGGCAAGGTCTGTGTGATTTGGGGAGGGCTGAATGTGGACTCCCCTTTTGTTTTGTTTCAGTTTTTTTGGCTGTGCCATATGGCTTGCAGGATGTCAGTTCCCCGGCCAGGGATTGAACCTGGGCCACAGCAGCATAAGGCCATGATCCTAACCACTTAAGCCACCAGGGAACTCCCAGCATAATGATTTTGACTGTTGAAATCCTTAAAACAGACTCTCACGTATACAGTACTTTTTGTCCCTTAAAGTGGGAAATACAGTTCACAGATATTTTCTGTAGAATCTGGGAGCTTTAGTAATACCAGTAGCATTAGCTCCACATGAAACTACAAAGCAAAATGATAAGCATGTCCCAGTGGTATCTTTAGAAACCTATTTTTGACTGTACAATAAAAGCGATTGCAATGAGCTCTTTGTAAACAGAAGACAAAAGGAACCTGAGATTTTAATACTCAAGATATTTTTATAGTTATTGTGAGTGACTGTAATCTCCTGGGACAAAGACTGAGTGTATATCAAAGGAGAGACAGGTGCCACTCGGATGTTACCAAATATTAACATAGACAACAGAACATACACTGGTGCCTTTGTAAAAAAGCAGTAAGAGTTGTACAACCTGTGCTTTGCCCTAATGACCATAAAAAGCAAAACATCTACAAAAATAACCAGGTTAAGATCTTAAACCCAGGGCCTTGCTGCAACTGGGACTGAGATCCAAAATCTTATATTCTTCTTGATTGGAACACATTTTTTAGAAATGCATTTTCTTGTTGTACACCTGAAACATTGTAAATTAACTATATTTCAATAAAAAATAAGCTATAAGGATATATTGTACAGCACGGGGAATATAGCCAACACTTTATAATAACTTTAAATGGAATATAACCTATAAAAATTTTGAATTGTTGTGTTATACACCTGAAACATATTATAAATCAACTATGCCTCAATAATCAGTCACTTAAAAATGCATTTTCTCCTTTTAAATATAATAGTATGGAAACCACAACACACTAAGATTAACAGACTTCAACTCTTGTTTTCTTGTTATAAAAGTTGAAAAATAGTCATTCTACTGAAATTAGAATATGCAGTACCAATTTTTTTTAAAAAGGGAAATCATTGAGAATCTCACGACTCAGAGATGATCACTGTTTATCCCTTGGAGTTCTCCAAACTATGTATTAATATTATCCATTTATACATATACAATAAATTGTACAATAAATAGTTTGAGACTCCATCTACTAATTTGTAGCCTTTTTTTCTTTCTTTTTTTTGTAGCCTTTTTTTCTTAAACATTAACATTTTCACACCATATTCTTCACTGACAGAATTTTATTTCTCTTATGATTTTTATTCATTTTCAATATATTTAATCACCTTAACACTCATTTTCTTAGACTATTCGGTAATTCTGTTATTGTTCTCAGGGTCTCAGCCTGAGAACTGTAAATAACTCAAATGTTAATATCTAAAACAAGTATTGCAATTTGTTTTCTCACTCTTGCTCGTATAAGATTGTACATGTTTGTGTGCTTTTAAATTTTGGACTGGGCACTCATGTATGGGAGAGCTTTCAACATGTAAAGCTCTGGTTGTGAGTGTATCCCTCTAGAGGGGTTTTACACTTGCTTCTGCAGGTCTACAAATGCTACTTAAATTCTTTTCACAGGTTGGGAAATCGGAATTACACCACAAAGATGGTGCAAATTTATACCCCAAAATTGTATGACAGCAGGCTAGTGATTTCAAATTCACAGGTTTTACATTTGCTCAGATTGATGACAAAGAAGTCCTTTTTCATCTTCCTGTACTGGTATCGATACTTTTTTTCCAGACTGCCTTTCACTGAGGTTTATTCTTGGGGGAAGGAGTTTGGGAAGCACAGTATGCAGGGAATGGAGTTACCTACCTTATTTTCAGCAACATTAATGAACTATTATTCAATATAGTTTTAATTCCATCATAAGGGCTGTATCATAATTTAATTTCTCCATTACTGTTTATTCATCCATTCAACAATATTTCAGTGCCTACTATGTGCCATATAGTAGGGTTCTATGCATGAGAGGTACCATAGTGGAAAAGACTATATTATTACCTTAAAAAAAGAACTTATAAAAAAAAAAAAAAAAAAAGAACTTATATTTAAGTATGTCAGACACTTTAGCTATTATTGGAAATTTAGTTTAGAAATTCTCTAATTATAAATAATTTGCATTGAACATCTTTACATGTAAATCTTAATCATACATCCTTAAGCCCCAATGTAGAATTTTGAGATATTTACATTTTATAATTTTAACGGACCAAAGATAGAAAAGTCAGAGCTCAGTTTGGTCAAAACTCACCGTGTCTTAGTAACATAGGTTGACAGCAGCCTATAGCCCCCAAAAAATTTTCTCCTGCAAGCAGTTCCACAATACAGGGACATTGTCAGTTCCTTAGGAGAAAAAGGAATTAAAAGGAAAAAAAAGAATATGCAATTTGAAGTAATGAATCACTAAGAGGGTTATACTTTAAGCCAGAATAGGATCACTATTTAATATTAAGGAAAGATAAACTGAATAGAAGTCGTGATCTGGCTTCTAAATTACATCCCCACTGCTAACTAGCTGTGGGACATCAACTTTTCAGGGTGTGTGTGCTCAGTTGTTCAGTGATGTCTGACTCTTTGAGACCCCATGGACCGTAGCCTGCTAAGCTCCTCTCTCCATGGAAGTTCCCCGGCAAGAATACTGAAATGGGTTGCCATTTCCTACTCCAGGGGATCTTCCTGACCCAGGAATCAAACCCGAGTCTCCTGCATCTCCCACATTGGCAGGTGGATTCTTTACCACCGCACCACCTGGAAAGTCCCAACTTTTCAGTACCTCTTTCCTATCTACAAAATTAAAACCTGTTCTGCCTGGCTAATAGGTTGTGAGAAACAGATAACTGTCCACTAAAAGCCTTGTGGTCCTCCTTCCATATTGCGGAACTCTTGCTGGGTGGTAGTTGCCAAGCCAGGCCTATATTTTCCTCCTCCTCTGTTTCTTTGATGGGACTAAAACTAGGTCTAAACTGTATAATGTTACTGAAAGTGATGTGTATCTCTTCTAGGCTGGCACAATAAAGTATGAGTTGGCCTTCTCCATCCTTTCCCCATGTGCCTGGATGACTTCAAAATGACAGAGCCATTAGATGGAGGAGCCTGGATCCCTGAATCACTACGTGGAGAAAAGCCATCCACCAACCAAAGACTCCCCAGAGTCTCCTGTCATATTAAGCCACTGAAATTCTGAAGCTGGTTATAGCAGGTAGCATCACAACTAATAGACCTAGTAAGGCTAGGATTGTCTCCAGACTAATGTAGCCAAATTTCTCAGAATATTTGAAAAACAAAGTCCATTTGAAAATGAAGAAGAATCTTGTAGATAAGAAAAATATAAAATCACAAGCATTAGGAAAATATTTCAAAGGGCAGCTGTGCAAACCCACATAGATCTAAGATATTTCCTATTTTTTAGTCTTTTTGTGAGATGGAAAAATAACTCTGTATCTTAAGAATCTATTCTGCAAAAAGGGACATCTTTTTTTTTTTTTTTTTAGGGACATCTTTTAAATTGTGCATCAGTAAGCTTTTTATTCTCCATGAAAACTACAGTTCACATTAGCAATAAAAAAAGTCAAAGGAGAAATAAGAAAATCAGTATAGTTAAATAACCAAACACCTTTTATTTATTTATTTATTTATTTTTAAATTTATCCAAACACCCTTTTAACTGTGCCCAAGGGAAGCAAGTTTTGACACTAAATCACCGAGGAATGTCTAAAATTTAGGCCTACTTCTCAGTTGCATAATTATGAATCACTGATGACTAATCCTTGGATAGCTTTGCCTATAATCTATATCCTAGCCAAGGGTAAAATATATTTAGTAAGCAACATTCAACAAAATATTTATTGAGTACTGACTTTATGCAAGCTTTCTGAGGGGACACAATAATGTACAGGATAAAAATCCTGCCCTCAAGGGACTCTTGCAGGAGAGAGAAAGCAAATATATAGCTTTCACAGAAGGCAGAATGTGATATGTGGATTACAAAGTATTCCAGGAGAATATTAAAAGTATAGTCTCTATTTTAATAACCCAAAGACTGATGTGATATCCTGGAGGAAATGAATTTAAAGTTAATATTTCTATCTCATGTACAACTCTGAAAATGTTATTGATATGATATTTTTAGAGGGAAATTTTGAAATATCTATCAAATGGTGAAAGTAAGCACCCTTCCCCTAGCAATTCCACTTTTAAGAATTTATCCTAGGAAGAAAAGGATACATATAAGATGTTAATTGAAAATTATGATAAAATGGAATAACACAGCTGTAAAAACAAACAGATAAGAAGATAACAGTATGAAAAAATATATGTAGTAACAGAGAAAGATATTCAGAATATATTATTAAGAAAAGCAAAGAGTAGTTGGTTGGTTTGGCATTATCTAATTAATTTGTAAAGAAAAGGATATATACAAAAAAACCCAGGATATATACATATATAGGTCAGTAGAATTAATTAGATATGTATTTTTTTAATTTTAAAAATGACTAGAAATCCACATGTCAAGCTATTAATGGTGACTAGTTTGAGAGAGTGATATGGAGATAGGGATTAAAAAGGGTACTCATAATTTTTACTTTTTACATTTCTGCACTTAAAAGGGTTTTTTAACCATGTGTTCATATTTCTTGTACATTCCCAGGACTAACTTCACTGTGAAGTTTTCTACAGGCCACTGTTCCCAGTAGCACTCCATCACATTCCCTGAGAGTCATGGGGAATTTCTTCGGTGAGTTCTTTGAATTCCTTTGGTGATACTGTAAGAGCTGTTTGTAGTTATGACTACCAGCTAATCTGTGTGGCCCACTGTGCTTTGCTGCCTGATGTTTTGCCTAAATGTAATGCTCACTAAATTAACCTTAGCCAACTGTGGATTTACACGGCCTGCTTACTCATAAGTTAATGATCTCAGAGCTGGTAAAAGACAGTAAAGTTCCTCATGTAGTTTTAAGAAAGAATTGATAATCAAGAGGAAGACATAATTTAACTGAGAATTGTACCTTCATTGGTATAGTCATAAATCTAGTAAAGATTAAGTCTAATACCTTTTCTAAATGGCTCCCTTTTATACATATAAAAAGCAGTGTAGGCTATTTAAGCAGAGAAAATTATTTCCTTTAAATTCAACTTTAATTGTATTTTCCTCTTTCAAATATATAATTTAAATTAGCAAATTAATACAACTACATTACAGGACATACAGAAAACAGAATTGTGAGAGCACCCATATTATCACCACATTAATATAATTTATATACTAGTCTTTTGCACATATGACCTTTACATATTTGTAATCAGTAAACAGTTTTTCAATTTGCTTTCATGAAACATGTCATAAGCAGTTTTCCATCTTTTTGTGTAAATTTTATCTACTTTTTTTGGCTGCATAGTATTACATCAAGCAGACTTCCATCCTTACTTGCTAAATAGTCCCCTAATTTTAGACATTTAGGTGGCTCTGATTTGAAATTACCAGAAATAAAAGACTACTAAATACCTCTGTGCTGATATTTTCTGAATACCTCTTTAAGGCAAGGTCCCCAGCATAGAACTACTGGGCCAAAATTTGTTTTAAAATCATATGGTTCTTTCTACATTGCTACACTTACGAAGTTTGATAGTATCTGGTTAAAAAAAAATTATATTTCTTTGATTACTATTGAGATTCAAAGTGTTTTCAGATTCAATAATACTAGCTCCCCTTTTGTAAAGTGTCAGTTTGATTTCCTGTGCTTAGTTATTTATTGTGCCTTTATTCTACTTTTGCCCATTCTAATTTTTAAAATATTACAGGATATTTACAGCATTTTCCACAATATGATCACTGAAATGCATTGTAGGAACCACTGGTATACTGCTTTTCTCTGGGAAATTGTCATTCAGACTGAACCTCAGCACACACAAAAAAGACTCTTAACAGTCAAGAGGCTATGTGAGATTACTTTTTGGATAAAAATAGAATTTCTGATGGCCCTGTATTATTTATACATCTAATGCAGGAAAAATTTTGCTACTGCTTTTCTGAAATGGTTTGTGATTTCCACTTTTGGGGTCTTTGGTTTGATGTATTCTTCAAAATGTATTCACCCAAGGGCTCACGCTTGGTAAACATACTGGTCTACAGCTAGAAAACATGCTGCATATGAAACATGTCCAGTTGCTCAATTGCCCCGTTAGGAACAGGATAGTTGTTTTTGTTTGAATTGGCAACTATTATTATACTTTATGCCAAATCACTGCACTGGAGATAAAAATGCACTATTCACAAAATTAGGCTTAGAAGAAAATATTAGCACCCTTATTTTACTTTAGATGACAAGCTCAGGCCTGCCTTCTGTTTTGTTTACAGTGCAAATGCATGTCTCCTCCAAAGCAAGAAAGGGACAGGGAAGTAAGACTTGGACTGGAGAGACTCAAAACTTTTTTCCTGGCTCTCCCACTGACTGAATTTCTGACCTGGAGTTGTTACCTAACGTGATGGGGAGCTTGGTTTCTGTCTCATCTTTCACAGGGGAAGGAAAGGGAGAAAAGAGACCTAAAGTGTATTATTACTATGTCAGATTTTGACATACCTAATTCTCAGCTCTAATAGACTATAAAATCCTTAAGGGCTGGGATTGCATCTTCCTATCTACAGCATCTAGCACAGTCCCTATCACAGAAAAAAACACAATATACTGAATGAAAAAATGAATTTATTCCACTTTATAAGAAAGGAAGATAAAACTGAGAGGTTAACCAATCTGAGATACAATCTAGAGAGCAATAGATGAAAACTCAGGGCTATCTGGCTCCAAAGGTCATGTTTTGTAGAGAAATACAGGAGGAAGCACCTTCTAACATTCATGGGCTATTTAAGTTTTTAAAAAGTATAATTTTTTAAAAGTATTTTTAAAAGTAACTTTTAAAAAAGACTGATACAGATGAAAGTTAATATTATTTTGACTAAAAACTATTAAATAATGATGAGGCAAGGCCCTTAAGTGGAACAATTTCTCTGAACCTCCTGTAATAAAGGATTCATATATGCTTCTCATCCTGTTCATCTTAACAGAAGAAAGATTCATTTAGAAAGCACTATAGCAGGAGAAAAAAGTCCACCTCTAGTCTCTGTGATTACTTCTACTAAGAAGAGGCCAGGTTCAGTAGTGTTTGAGAGAGTCTTTTTCAGGGAGTCTGACTTTTGATGATTGTGGACCTCAGTGGGATGGGAAACATGCAGAACTGAGGAGCCACTGGGAAACACACTTCAAGCTCTCAGTGACCAGCTATGTGGTTGGCTTTCTAAAAAATAAATTGTTCCTCCCTTAATTCAAAATAATTCAGACAACGCAGAGATGTTAACAAATTCCATTTTTAAACGACTCTCAAAAAAAAGTATCAGAAAATTATTAGCTGGAGTTAATCTGATAGCTCCAATAATTTATGATGCATAACTGTGGTTTCTGCAAGAAGGAAGAGAGTTGACAGAGAGCTTTTTTCAAGTTCTGGTTCTGTCTCTTCATAAAATCTTTCTTCCGCTTAGAATCTGAATATGTTTCTCTTCCACTGTACTTACTCTGAATTCTTTTAGGGGTGCCTTCCTAGGCCTCAAGAATCCGTACAACCAGGGAACTCCAAGTCTTCCTGGGAAGTTGAACTCTTTCCTCAAAGAATGATTGCTGCCTTTGACACACTTCCCAGAATGCTCCTTGAGATGTACTCTGGGAAATGTAGTTCAATCCTCATGCCTGCTTGCTAAGCTCTCCAAAGTTAACCATGATTGTCAAAAGCATGCTTCTGCCACACTTCCCAGAATCCTCAGAGATGCATTCTGGGAATTGTAGTTCAATCCCCAGGCATGCTGCTATGCCCCCAAACTACATAGTCAACCATGTGGTCAAAAGCATGATCGTCTAAGATCTAAATTCATTACCAGGAGGACTACTCTGGTAGTTCTAGCATTAGATCCATGAATGTGGAAGTGTTAGTCACTCAGTCCAACTCTTTGTGACCCCATGAACTGTAGCCTGCCAGGCTCCTCTATCCATGGAATTCTCCAGGCAAGAATACTGGAGTGGGTAGCCATTCCCTTCTCCAGGTGATCTTCCCAACCCATTGTAGGAAGATTCTTTACTCTCTGAACCACCAGGGAAGCCCATTAGATCCATTTTTCAATAAAAAATATAGTATTTACACCCGTCCTTCTACATAGAACAGGGCTTTCCTGGTGACTCAGATGGTAAATGAAAATTTCTGTCTCTGTGTAACTTACATTCTAGAGAAAGAAACAAATAATTAAATACATAGTGTATCAAGTAGTTATAAATGTCAGGGAGAAAAATAAAGCAAGAGAAGAGGACAGAGGATTTTGCTATTTTATATATCTGCCTCATTGTTAAGGTGTCATTTGAGCAAAGACCCTGAAGGAGCTGAGGAAGGAAGC
Organism: Cervus elaphus; assembly: GCF_910594005.1. NCBI lineage: Eukaryota > Metazoa > Chordata > Mammalia > Artiodactyla > Cervidae > Cervus > Cervus elaphus. The sequence goes on along the minus strand of NC_057829.1, from coordinate 28,851,306 downwards.
CAAGTGAATATTTATGGGAAGAGAGTTGTAGACAGAAAAAAATGATCAGATGCCAAGACACTAGTGGGGAAGTGTGCCTGGCAGCTTTGAGGGAAGTCTAGGACAAACCATGGTGGTCAGAGATGAGATTAAAGAGTAGCCAAGCACCAGATCACGTAGCACTTTATAAGCCTTACAGTTCTTATAGAACTATTGTAATGCCTTTGGCTTTTACTCTGAAAGGATGGGATGTTACAGAAGAGTTTGAACAGGAGAGTGAGATGATTTGACTTACATATTTAAAAAATCACTCTATGTGTGATTAGACTGTAGGGGATAATAAAAGTTATTAAATCTTGAATGTCATTGTTAATATGTACCTAGGTTACCTGGGAAAGAAGAGTAGTGATTCCAGTTAGTTGACCAATTATTTCTTTTGGACCTTACTATTAGCACATAAACCTAAGCTTCTTATCAGATTGATTCATTAGCCCTAAGGAAGGCACAGAAAATTTGAGGGAAACAAGATACAAAGTCAGTGAATTCCAAAGGAGTGAGGAAGCATGCTTAGAGAAAGTTAGGGCTCTGATAACTTTTTAAAATCAAAAACTATATTTTTTAGCAATTAAGTGTTAAGTGCTATAATAAAAAATAGTGCCATGGTCTAAACGTTTCCATTCCCCAACCCCCTGATGAAATCCTGATGCCCAATGTTAAACTTTTATGTGAGGCCTTTGGGCAGTGATTAAGTCATGTGGATTGAGCCATTATGCTCAAAGACATAGATGCTCTCATATAACAGGCTTGAGAAAGCTTCCTTGCTCCTTTTACCACAAGACACAGCAAGTAATCAGCAATTCACAAAAGGGTCTTACATGAACCTGACCACGCTAGCACCCTGATCTTAAAACCACAGCTCTAGCTCCAAAACTGAGAGAAATAAGTTTCTCATTTTTTTGCAAGCCTCCCAGTCTGTGGTATTCTGTTATAGCAGCCAAAACAGACTAAGACAAATAGCTAACATTAATTAAGTGTTTACTGTATTCAAGGCACTATGCAAAGTGTTTTACATATTTATCATTAATCCTTGCATCCTAAATGATATACATTATTATTTGCACTTTATAGATGAGAAAACAGAGGCTTAGAAAAGTTAAATACCTTGTCCATATTTATACAGCTAATCAGTAGAAGGGCTGGATTTTAACCCAAGCCTATCTGACTCTAGACAGACCTTGTGCCTTTGACTATCATAATGTACTATAGTCCTCGGTTATGTCTGACTGGGTATGGGGAAGGGAAACTCAATAAAAATATTGGAAAACATTGGAATGATGGAAATAATCTCATGTTCATAGATTGGAAGACTTAATTTTGTTGAGATGGCAATATTCCTCTAACTGATCTACAGATCAATTAGATCTCTATCCATACAGATCCATATCTGTATGGATCCATAGTGCATCCATATCAGATCACAGGTAGTTTGCTTCCACAAGCAACAAAATAAAAAGTAGGACTTCACCAAAATTTAAACACCTTTGTGCTGCAAACACCAAGTACTTGACAAGTACCACCAAGAACTTGACAAGAACACCCACAGCATAGGGAAAAACTGTATTGCCAGTCATACATTTAATAAGTCACTTGTATCCAAAAAATGTAAAGAACACTTACAACTCCATAATAAAAAGATGACTAACTGAATTTTAAAACGATCAAAGGATATGCGTAGATATTACTCTAAAGAAGATACAAAAATGACTAATACAGACATGAAAAGATGCTGAACATCATTAGCCATCAGTTCAGTTCAGTTCGGTCACTCAGTCGCGTCTGACTCTTTGCGACCCCATGAATCGCAGCACGCCAGGCCTCCCTGTCCATCACCAACTCCCATGAATGCCATCAGGGATGTACAAATCAAAATCACAATGAGATATCACTTCATACCCACGAGGGAGGCCACATCAAAAGGGCAGATAATGACAAGGAGTGGTGAGGATGTGGAGAAAATGGAATCCTTATAAACTGTTTACAGGATCGTAAGTGGTGTAGCTGCTTTGGCAAACAGTTTGGCTTTTCCTCAAAAAGTTAAACACAGAGTTACCAAATGACCCAGCAGTTCCACTCCTGGGTATATACTCAAAACAATTAAAAACATATGTCCACACAAAAACTTGTACACCAACTTTGATAGCTATATCATTCAAAATAGCTCCACAGTAGAAATAATCCAAATGTCCATCACTATGAAGGGAAAAACAAAATTCAGTATATCCATAAACAGTATTTTATTTGGCAGTACAAAGAAATGAAGTACCGATACATACTAAAACATGGATGAAGCATTAAGCATGCTAAGTGACTCTACTCACAAAAAATCACAAATTGCCTTTATATAAAATGTTTAGAATAGGCAAATCGATATAGGTAGAAAGTAGTTTAGAGGTTTCCTATGGATAGGGATCGGGGAAGTGTTGGAGAAGAACGTGGAGTGACTACTGGTTGAAACAATTTTGTTGTTGTTGTTGTTTTGGAGTGATAAAATGTTGTAAAATTGATTGTGGTGATGGTTGCACAATTCTGTGAACCTACTAAAGATTGAATTGCACTACTGAATTGCACACTTTAAATGGGTAAGTTATATGTCATTTGAGTTATAGCTCAATAAAACTGTTAAAATATTCAGCAAATCATTAATTATGTTTAACAATTATAGTACATGTTTAGTGGATACAACAAATATGATGTAAGTAGCTAGAATCCTCATAGTTTTTTTAGGTCATAAGGTAAAATTTATCTCTCCTAGGGTGTGCTTAAGTTCAAAGTAATGGCTTCATTTGATCATGTAATAATTTAATACCGTATACTCTTATAAGGGCACAAATTGAGCCTCAAGTCATTGAATCCTAGTCTAGCTTATGCTGGATAGTAACAATGTATTTTATACATATGCTTATTAATTCATTGAACATAGTCTTATTGAAAACCTATTATGTGCCAAACATGATGCTAGAATTGGGACCACAATGGTGAATAATTTGTTGTCTCTGCCAGCAAAAATTAATTACTCTTGTACATGTGTGTATATGGTACAAGTGATACGTAATGTGTGTGAGCATGTAAGTATGTGAGACAAAAGCCCAGTTACTCAGTGTTTGACCAGTTACAGGAGTGGACATTAGGATGCAGGGACACTTGAGCAAACTTGGAGAGAAACTGCAAGTTCATTCTGTAAGTAGGCTTACAGTTGGATGTTGTCTCACTTCATGTAAGACAAGAAATAGATCTTAGCAAGCAGGTTTCATGAGGGCCCCTTAAATATTAAGCTACTGGCAAAGGGCCCTGTGTGTCTGCATGGCCAATGGTGCCATAAACACTGGAAGGTCTTTATGCTTCTTTTCAAGGGCAAAGTACAATAGGTTTCCTTCTCTTCCACCTCCCCAAATATGAAGTAATGTTTAACACAGAGCAGGGAAAAAAAAACAAGACTTGTCTCCACTGGGAGACAAGATGAAATAGGACAATTAGGGTATACTAAAGTAAAAATTAATTGGAATACATGACTTTGTTATTATAATGCAGCCACTAGACTGACTTTGGGTTTCTATTTCATGTTAATTGAGCTGTTACTCTCTTTGCTTTAATTCTTCCATTTTAAATTTAAAAAAATTTTTACAACTACCTCTGGGCCATTTTATTGAAGTCACTAGAAATTCTATCAGAAAGTTGGCAAAGTTAAAAAAGAAAAAAGTTTCATATTAATTAAAAGGTCTGGCAAATCTTCCAATAATTGGTTATCATTGTAGTTAACTTTCACTTCTGTATTGTCTTGTATAGTATTATCTTTACCCCAATATCCAAAGGGGTTCTGAGTATTAGACAAAGTGTATACTCTGTGTGGCTGTGTTCCCAAGTAAGTATAATTTTTCTGTGATTATTTCATTTCTCGGTTATAGATATCCCTAAATATCTAATATTTTATAGCATGAGAGATATCCAAATAGATAGTCATTAAATTTTCAGTGTTGGATGAGAAGGATTTGGAGGTTTCTCCTGATTTACAGTATCTGTATGCTCTGTATTCCTATATCACAGTGGAAGCTTAAGAAGTAGTTGTTATCAGCCACCTATTGTCAAAATAATACTTCATAGCAAGTAACCTTGAAATCACAATATTACTCATGTACTTGGAGTGATTGGCTAGGTGCTTCTGCAGATGCTGGTCAGGCTTGTTTATGTGTTTAGGGGTGTTGCACTGTTGAATAATCTAAAACGTTCTTGGCTGGGACAATGAGGGTGAGTTGGCTGTGTTCCATGAATTTTTCTGGCAAGCTAACATGGGCACATTCTTTTGAGGATGAAAGAGGGTAAAAGCACAGAGGGTAGGCAGAGGGTAAAAGCACAGGTGGAAATGTGCAAGTCTCTGCCTGCATGACAGTCAAAGCATATTATGTGGTCAGGCCCACAGTTACAATAGGAGGCTTTTACAAGGTCTCATGTTGTGAGGGGTTTAGGTCAACTACATAGTTATAGGAAACAGTCCCCAAGAGATCACTTCCCCCCACCTCCCCAGGAGATCATTCTTACTTCCAATACCAACGGCAACTTCAAGGGGTTTCCAAAACCATTCTCAGTTGTTTTTTTTTTTTTAATGTTTATTTATTTGACTGCACTGGATCTTAGTTGCAGCATGCAAATACTACTAGTTGCAGCATGCAAACTGTTAGTCGAGGCATATGGGATCTTGTTCCCTGACCAGGGATAGAACCCAGGCCCCCTGCTTTTGGAACATGAAGTCTTAGCCACTGGAACACCAGCAAAGTCCCTATTCTCAGTTTTGATAGAAGGACTCAAAACTCATTGAGAAGTAATTATACTCATGGCTATAGCTTATTATCCATCAGAGGACAGACAGAATGAAAACCACAATCACAGAAAACTAACCAAACTGATCACATGGATCACAGCCTTGTCTAACTAAATGAAAGTATGAGCCATGCTGTGTAGGGCCACCCAAGATGGATGGGTCATGGTGGAGAGTTCTGACAAAATGTGGTCTACTGGAGAGGGGAATGGCAAACCACTTCAGCATTCTTGCCTTGAGAACTCCATGAACAGTATGAAAAGGCAAAATGATATGACACCAAAAGATGAACTCCCCAGGTTGGTAGGTGCCCAATATGCTGCTGGGGAAGAGCAGATAAATAGCTCCAGAAGGAATGAGGAGGCTGAGCCAAAGCAGAAATAACGCCCAGTTGTGGATGTGTCTGGTGGTGAAAGTAATGTCTGATACTGTAAAGAACAATATGGCATAGAAACCTGGAATGTTAGGTCCATGAATCAAGGTAAATTGGAAGTGTTCAAACAGGAGTTGGCAAGAGTGAACATCAACTTAGGAATCAGTGAACTAAAGTGGACCAGAATGGGCCAATTTAATTCAGATTACCATTGTATCTACTACTGTGGGCAAGAATCCCTTAGAAGAAATGGAGTAGTCCTCATAGTCAACAAAAGGGTCTGAAATGCAGTACTTGGGTGCAACCTCATAAACAACAGAATGATTTCCGTTCATTTCCAAGGCAAACCATTCACTATCACGGTAATCCAAATCTATGCTCCAACAGGTAATGCTGAAGAAGCTGAATTTGAACAGTTCTATGCAGACTTACAAGACCTTCTAGAACTAACACCAAAAGAGATGTCATTTTCATCATAGGGGACTGGAATGCAAAAGTAGAAAGTCAAGAGATATTTGGAGTAGTAAGCAAGTTTAGCTCTGGAATACAAAATGAAGAAAGGCAAACAGAGTTTTGCCAAGAGAATGCACTGGTCATAGCAAAACCCTCTTCCAACAACATGAGAGATGACTGTACACATGGACATCACCAGATGGTCAATTCCAAAATCAGATTGATTATATTCTTTGCAGTCAAAGATGGAGAAGCTCTATACAGTCAGCAAAAACAAGACCAGGAGCTGACTGTGTCTCAGATCATGAACTCCTTATAGCCAAAATGGTTGTCTGAGGAGGTCTTTCAAATAGCTGAGAAAAGAAGAGAAGTGAAAGGCAAAGGATAAAGGGAAAGATATACCCATCTGAATGAAGATTTCCAAAGAATAGCAAGGAGAGATAAGAAAGCCTTCCTAAGTGATCAATGCAAAGATATAGAGGAAGACAATAGAATGGGAAAGACTAGAGATCTCTTCAAGAAAATTAGAGATGCCAAGGGAACATTTCATGCAAAAATGGGCACAATAAAGGACAGAAATGGTATGGACCTAACAGAAACAGAAGATATTAAGAAGAGGTGACAAGAATATACAGAAGAGCTGTACAAAAAAGATCTTAATGACCCAGATAACCATGATGGTGTGATCACTCACCTAGAGCCAGACATTCTGGAATGCGAAGTCAAGTGGGCCTTAGTAAGCATCACTATAAACAAAGCTAGTGGAGGTGATGGAATTCCAGGTGAACTATTTCCAATCCTAAAAGATGATGCTGTTAAAGTGCTGCTCTCAATATGTCAGCAAATCTGGAAAACTCAGCAGGGGCCTTAGAACTGGAAAAGGTCTGCTTTCATCCAATCCCCAAAAAAGGTAATACCAAAGAATGTTCAAATTACCACGGAATTGCTCTCATCTTACACGCTAGGAAAGTAATGCTCAAAATTCTCCAAGCTAGGCTTCAACAGTACATGAGCCAAGAACTTCCAGATGTTCAAGCTGGATTTAGAAAAGGCAGAGGAAAAAAAAAATTGAAAAGGCAGAGGAGCCAGAGATCAAATAGCCAACATCCGCTGGATCATCAAAAAAGCAAGAGAGTTCCAGAAAAACATCTACTTCTGCTTTATTGACTACACCAAAGCCTTTGACTGTGTGGATCACAACAAACTGGAAAATTCTTAAAGAGATGGGAATACCAGACCACCTTACTTGCCTCCTGAGAAACCTGTATGCAGGTCAGGAAGCAACAGTTAGAACCAGACATGGAACAATAGACTGGTTCCAATTGGGAAAGGAGTACGTCAAGGTTGTATATTGTCACCCTGCTTATTTAACTTCTATGCAGAATACATCATGCGAAATGCTGGGCTGGATGACCCACAAGCTGGAATCAAGATTTCTGGGAGAAATATCAGTAACCTCAGATATGCAGATGACATTACCCTTACGGTAGAAAGCGAAGAACTAAAGAGCATCTTGATGAAGGTGAAAGAGGAGAGTGAAAAGCTGGGTTTAAAGCCAGCATTCAGAAAACGAAGATCATGACATCCAGTCCCATCACTTCATGGCAAATAGATGGGGAAACAATGGAAACAGTGACAGACTTTATCTTCTTGAGCTCCAAAATCACTGCAGATGGTGACTGCAACCTTGAAATGAAAAGACGCTAGACTGCATGTTAAAAAGCAGAGACATTACTTTGCCAACAAAAATCCACATAGTCAAAGCTATAGTTTTTCCAGTAATCATGTATGGATGTGAGAGCTGGACCATGAAGAAGGCTGAGCACTGAAGAATTGATGCTTTTGAGCTGTGGTGTTGGAGAAGACTCTTGAGCGACCCTTGGACAGCAAGGAGGTCAAACCAGTCAATTCTAAAGGGAATCAATCTTGACAATTCATTGAAAGGATTGATGCTGAAGCTCCAATACTTTGGCCACCTGATGCAAAAACTGACTTATTGGAAAAGACCCTGATGCTCTGAAAGACTGAATGCAGGAGGAGAAGGGGATTACAGAGGATGAGATGGCTTCACTGACTCATGGACATGAGCCTGAGCAAGTTCTGGGAGATGGTGAAGGACAAGGAAGCCTGGTGTGCTGCAGTCCACGGGGTTGCAAAAGTCAGACATGACTGAACAACTGAATGAACGACGACGATGACTTATTACAGGATAAGAATACAAATTAAAATCAACTGAGGGGAGAAGCACATTAAGGTGAATTCTGGGAAAATACTACCTATGGAACTGCCACTCTTCTCTCCTCATAGACTCAGTTCAGTTCAGTTTAGTCGCTTAGTCGTGTCCGACTCTGCAATCCCATGAACCGCAGCACACCAGGCCTCCCTGTCCATCCAGCTCTCGGAGCCCACCCAAACTCATGTCCACTGAGTTGGTGATGCCATCCAACCATCTCATCCTCTGGCATCCCCTTCTCCTCCTGCCCTCAATCTTTCCCAGCATCAGGGTTTTTTCAAATAAGTCAGCTCTTCCCATCAGGTAGCCAAAGTATTGGAGTTTCAGCTTCAACATCAGTCCTTCCAATGAACACCCAGGACTGCTCTCCTTTAGGATGGACTGATTGGATCTCCTTGCTGTCCAAGGGACTCTCAAGAGTCTTCTCCAACACCACAGTTCAAAAGCATCAATTCTTCGGCATTCAGCTTTCTTTATAGTCCAATTCTCACATCCATGCATGACTACTGGAAAAACCATAGCCTTGACTAGACGGACCTTTGTTGGCAAAGTAATGTCACTCCTTTTTAATATGCTATCTAGGTTGGTCATAACTTTCCTTCCAAGGAGTAAGCATCTTTTAATTTCATGGCTGCAGTCACCATCTGCAGTGATTTTGGAGCCCCCCAAAATAAAATCTGATACTGTTTCCACTGTTTCCCCATCTATTTCCCATGAAGTGATGGGACCAGATGCCATGATCTTAGTTTTCTGAATGTTGAGCTTTAAGCCAACTTTTTCACTCTCCTCTTTCACTTTCATCAAGAGGCTCTTTAGTTCTTCTTTGCTTTCTGCCATAAAGGTGGTGTCATCTGCATATCTGAGGTTATTGATATTTCTCATAGACTCAGGATGCATTATTTTTCCAGCATCAGTGCATGACAATAAATATAGCATGTTGCCAACCAGGAAGACTCCCTGGAGTATTGGTGTCCAGAATTTTCTGGGGGCTCCCTCACCTAAAGCCCCCACCCTAAATCACATTGTTGGTCTTTGATGTGGCTACCCCCTACTCTAAGACTACGGGGTATGGCCAATCCCCACTCTAAATCACATTGGTAGGCTAGCCACAATGACCTAAGTCCCTAAGCCAAGTAGATACTCTTAGCAGGTGTGAGATTATCTCCCAGAAAAAGGGCAAAACCAGACCTTATTTTGGTAACATTTTTTTACTACACAAGTGGATAGAGGAAATAGGGAAGAATTGGGACTACTAGTGCAATCAATCCTCCATGGTAGCTCTATAAAAGTATTTCTTATATTGGTATAGGACAGGAAGCAGTGTTCTTTAACTTCAGGATTGACTTAAGAACTAATGTTAACCATAGACTACTTATAGATTCTGTGTGTAAGCATCCTTGTATTTATGGCTTGCATTTCTTAAACTTAATTGATCATAATTATTTTCAAAGTCAACAGGCATAAAATTCACCAAATTGGTTCTATGACTAAAAAAAAAAACCTCACACAGTTTTATACTATACAGCATGCAATGATGATTACTCATATTAATATAGTATTTCATACTTTCCCAAGAACTTTCAAAACAGCCATCTCAGTTGATTCTCATATGTCTTTGAGTAGTTGATAGGGGAAATATCACTATGGCCATTTGCTGGATGAAGAAATTTCAGCATAAAAGTTAGAGGGATTCACTCAGGGACACCTTGCTGTACTGTTAATGATGCACAAGAACTTGGGTTCACTGAACCTACTAGTGCTCCTTCCAGAACAAAAGTTTTTCTTCCTGGCAAATGCTATAATTCTGTGACTGAATGAATTTCAGGTCCTAAACTCTTGAATCTTGCTTCACCAAATAAAGTTAGAATTTCTGGCATTCTTCTCTGGTTTGTTTGAGTTCCTGATAAGCTCATTTGGGTCAAAGAAATACTTGGACTGGTCAAGCTCTACAAATCTTTCTGACAGCCACGGCAGATGCTACTTGTTTATACACAGAAGCATTCTTCTGAAGTGTAGCTTATTGTTTTCAGTAAAATATTTAAAAATTTTGTATACATTTTCCATGCTTGACAGAATAGCTGTTGGATATTCTCCTGCAAACTATAGCACTTGAAAATATTTAATATTTAGGACTCAAGCTATATATATTCAATCAGTTATATACATTGCTAAGGAAAGATAACAGAACATGGAAAAGGAAGTGCAAATGAAGTCTGATACAGCTTTCATGCTATCCACAAATTGTTCACAGACAAAATTAAGAAACAACCCTGTCTTATTTCTAATACCTGATAAAATGCCTGAAATAGTAGATCCTCAGTAAATATTTGTTGAATGAATGAATAATTGTTAACTAAAATAGGTTTCCAGTTATACCAGTTACTTGGTAACAGGCAGTATTCTCTTGCATGATTGTTTTCCTCTTGGAAAACAAGTACATTTCCTTTGGGAATTAGAAATTTGGTCCAAAACCAGAGAACAGTTAAGAGATGAGTTGGAGCCCTCTCTACAAAGAATCATACTCATATATGGTACTGCATGAATTAAGATATGCTTGGTTACTTGCAACTGAAATTTGAGAAAATGCTAATTTAATTTGCTTAAACAATAAAGGAACTCATTAGCTTGCATAGCTAAAACATCCAACTGAAGTTCAGGGCTCAGATATCACTGGATTGAGGTTTTATTCTGTTTCTCTCACCTCTTGCCTATTTCATGAGCTGTCTTTGTCCTCAAGTTGACTTCCTTCACAGTCAAAGAATGGCTGACAGATCTTGGGTGCTATTTACTTTCTTGTTACTATCCAGGCAGTATGTCCACTCAACCTCGAAGCAGAGGTAGTGGTCTTCACTCTATTTGGGTCAGTTTAGGTTGTAATCCCCTAACCAAACAATTCCTGCGGTCAAAGGAATGTCATGAATTGACATGAGTCAAAGGAATGTCATGAATTGACATGAATTGGCCTGAGTTAAGTGCCCATCCCTAAACCAATCACTGTGGCAAGACAGATTGTGATATTACTGATATGAACCAGGTTTATCAGGGTGAGGGAAATTTTGGAGAACAGTTTCTTTGATCTGCAGTTGACATATTTTATTGCTTTTGGAGTGTTTTCTGCCATCATCTCTGCAAATATTTCTCTTTTTTTCCATTTATTTTTCTTAGTTGGAGGCTAATTACTTTACAATATTGTAGTGGTTTTTGCCATATATTGACACGAATCAGCCTTGGATTTACATGTGTTCCCCATCCTGATCCCCGCTCTCACCTCCCTCCCCATCCCATCCCTCTAGGTCTTCCCAGTGCACCAGCCCTGAGCACTTGTCTCATGCATCTAACCTGGGCTGGTGATCTGTTTCACACTTGATAGTATACTTGTTTCAATGCTGTTCTCTCAGAACATCCCACCCTTGCCTTCTCCCACAGAGTCTAAAAGTCTGTTCTGTACATCTGTGTCTCTTTTTCTGTTTTGCATATTGGGTTATTGTTACCATCTTTCTAAATTCCATATATATGCGTTAGTATATTGTATTGGTGTTTATCTTTCTGGCTTACTTCACTCTGTATAAGGGGCTCCAGTTTCATCCATCTCGTTAGAACTGATTCAAATGAATTCTTTTTAATGGCTGAGTAATATTCCATGGTGTATATGTACCACAGCTTCCTTATCCATTCGTCTGCTGATGGGCATCTAGGTTGCTTCCATGTCCTGGCTATTATAAACAGTGCTGTGATGAACATTGGGGTGCACGTGTCTCTTTCAGATCTGGTTTCCTCGGTGTGTATGTCCAGGAGTGGGATTGCTGGGTCATATGGCAGTTCTATTTCCAGTTTTTTAAGGAATCTCCACACTGTTCTCCATAGTGGCTGTACTAGTTTGCATTCCCACCAACAGTGTAAGAGGGTTCCCTTTTCTCCACACCCTCTCCAGCATTTATTGCTTGTAGACTTTTGGATAGCAGCCATCCTGACTGGCGTGTAATGGTACCTCATTGTGGTTTTGATTTGCATTTCTCTGATAATGAGTGATGTTGAGCAAGTTTTCATGTGTTTGTTAGCCATCTGTATGTCTTCTTTGGAGAAATGTCTGTTTAGTTCTTTGGCCCATTTTTTGATTGGGTCATTTATTTTTCTGGAATTGAGCTTCAGGAGTTGCTTGTATATTTTTGAGATTAATCCTTTGTCTGTTGATTCTCTGCAAATATTTCTAAAGCCCCATTTTGTCTCTCTTCGTCTGAGACTCCAGCTACATATATGTTGGATTATTTGATCCAAGAGCATTGGATGTTCTATTTGTTTTTCACTTTTTTTCCACTTGATTTATTGGTTTGGATGACTTGATCTTTTTTTCAGCTGTGTTGAATAACCAATGATTTCATCAAGAGAATTGTCTCTAAATATCATAGGATTTCCCCCCCTAGCATTTCATTTGACTATTTCTGTTTTTATTTATTTAAAAATTGGGAGAAGGATTAAAATAATACTAGTTATTGAAGAAATGAATGAATAAGCAAAATTCAAGTTAGCCAATCTGCTTAATATTGAGAAATTCTTTTTTAATTGGCCTCAATTCATCTATTTCTTGTAATTTTCATTCTTTACTGAAATACCCCATTTGTTCATGCATGTTGTTAATTTTTTTTTTTTTTTTTTAGCTAGTTAGTTTGAAGTCCTTATCTGATAGTTTGAACATCTGGCTTATCTCTGAATCCATGCCTATTGAGTGCCTTATCTCCTGACAGTGGATTTTTTAACTGTTTTGTGTATCTAATGGTTTTCTAATGAATGCTGGATATTGTGTGTACCACAGTATTATTTTTTTATAAATTGTGCCCATACCTTGCGATGAACATCTCTTCTTCTTTCAGGTTGTCAATCTGATTAGGAGTTGAGCTGAGCTGAGGCTTTGTTATTGCTGTAGTTACTTTTGTTATATAGCACAATCTTCAAATTCCTTCAGGAGGAAGAAACTGTGTCCTTGTGCTTACATAATGTGGGGGCTGGGTTGCCAGAGAGTTTTCCTGTATTCCTGCTTCCCCCTTGACTTTCAGTTGTCCCTGCATTCTTATGCCACAGAAGAGCTCTCTCTTTCTCCCCTCAGCGCACTGTCTCTCACTCTAGACTCTCTGAGTCTGTGTGGAGATTCTCGGTCCCCTGGTCCAGTCTCAGTCTTAGGCAGGCCCTGTGTGCCTGGGCCTCGGGAGTGGGACTTTTTCAGTCTCTTGAAAGGCAGCCACCTCAGCCTTTCATGGTTGGTCTTGGACAAGAGTTTCCTGCTCCTCCCTCAGCAATAGTAGACCTCAGCTTGTTATCAGTGAAGGATCCAGAGTCCAAGAGATTTTCCTGCCTCTCCCCTAAGAATAGAGGGCTGTTCTATGGTTTCTCCATCCACAAGGAATCTTTACCTGTGCCCTGGGGAGCAAAGGGTTTCCTGCCACTTATCCAGGGGCTTAAGGCTTTTGCTTCATAAGATAGAAGATCCTGGGGAAAGAGGTGTGCACCATTCAATGCAGTTCTGTGCTCTTCTGCCCTACTCCCAGTCTTTCATTTGAGGACCACTAAGCTTGTGGGAAGAACTAGTAGTACAGTCTCCCCTTGTGCTTGAGGCTCCAAACTGATAACACTGGGACTTCAACAATTTGTTAAAATTTTTGCTGAGTTTTTTCTTAACTCTGCAAAGACCTAAACTTTGTGTCCTGTCACTCCTTGGAACTCAGGTTACTTGATTGTCTTGCAACCTGTGCTCTCTGATATGCTGAAGAACATTTATGATTTTGTAGATTATCTGATTTTTTTTTCCCACTGTAAAAATGGAAGCAGAATTCCTTGCAGTTTTTTACATCCTAAGCAGAAGTACAAGTCACACCTAAACTGAAAGGCTGGATAATTTGGAAAGTCTTAATAAAGTTGGTGAAGGGAAGAATGAATACTAGGTAGGCAACCCACAGTGTCCATTCCAGGTAAAAATATAATTAATAAGTACAATTCTAGTAATAGGTTTTGTAAAGGAAAAATTTGGCTTGCCTTGTTTAAGCAGTAAGTAGGTTAAGAGAGGCTAGTAATGCTATGATTATAAACAACTCTAACTTAACATTCTATAGTGTTGGTATTTTTCACACAAGTTATACATTCAGTGTAACTTTGGGGCTCTGTTCTATAGGAACTCAGAGACCTAGACTGATAAAGATTTCATCTTGATACAGCTTCTGTGGTAACTGCAACAGAGGGAAGGGAACATGGTGAAACACATCCTGACTTTCAAATATGTTGCCTTCATTGACCAAAGCAAATTAGTTGGCCACAACTAACTTCAGAGAATGTGAAGAGCAGATCTCTCTGTCTGGGAAGAGAAAAGCCCTAGAACCAGTTGGTGAACAACATGAATGAACACCATGGGGAGGTAACCTTGCCTTTTCAGCCAACAGCAGAGAGATATGAATAGTTAAAATGTGCTTGACTCAAGTTGAGCAGAATTAAATTTAAAGAAACCACAGATTTAAAATTAGAACTGCAGCTGGATAAAAAGTCAGAATTTTAGCCCTTATATCAGTTCCTGTTGTGTTGTGGAAATCTGCCTAATATTGACAAACTGGTTATTAATTAGCAGAGTAAGTGTGTAGTCTATGATGGTCCCTGTCATTTCAAATCCATTAAGATTCAGAATCAAATTATTCATTTTCTCTACAAATTCAGCTCACTTTCCCAACTTCCTTATTTTGTTTGTTGATACCCACTATTTGGCCAATTTTCGAAACTAAAGACCATGGCACAGTTTTTATGTAATTCACATGTCTTGCTTTTTGAGGGCAAAATATGAGTTGGTCATATGCCTCTTAATATTAAAATCAGAGGTCTTAATACTCCTATTGTGCTTTTTGAGAGAAGATCTTTCTTATTCTCTGGAGTCCTCTTCCTCAGACTATTTCCATGATTTTAAGAATGTTTATGTAGTGTAAAGGGTCAGTCCTAATAACTGCATTCACCTCTAGGAGAGAACATTGGGAAATTTACTCTGACCCTTGAGAAATGTCATAATCTTCAGACATTGTTTCAGTTGTAATCATATACGTAGGCGTATCAGTTTCTTATTGCTGCTGTGACACATTACCACAAATCTGATGGCTTAAACAATACAAATTTATTACCCAATGGTTCTATAGGTTATAACTCTGACAGTGCTCTCATTGGGCTAAAATTTAAAAAAAAGTACTGTCAGGGCTCTGTTCCTTTTTGGAGGCTTTAGAGAAGAATCCAATTCTTTTCTACTTTCTAGAGGTAATTCTTTGCTACTTTCCAGTTCTTTGCTACTTTCCTACATTCCTTGACTCATGGTGCCCCTCTCTCTATCTTTAAATCAGCAACATATCAAATATCTCAATTGCTTCCATCCTCACGTCTTTCTCTGATCAGAGCAAGGAAACGTTCTCAGCCTTAAAGAATTCATTTAATCAGATCGGGCCCAACTGGATAATCTGGGTTAGTCTCCCCATATAAGAGTCCTTAATTTACTTACACCTGCGAAGTTCTTTTGCTGTGTAAAGTAACGTATTCATGGGTTCTAAGGATTACGATGTGGGCATCTTTGTGGGGCCATTATTCTGCCTGCTTCAGTGAGTGTCGCTATTGAGGCCACACGATGGAGGTGGTCTGGCTACCCTACTGCAGCCACCCTCCTCAGTGCCACAGTGACAGGAGGTTAGTGACTGGAATACTAGTTTCAGCTGTATTCTAGAATAACTCATCTCTTGACTTTCATGTTCTTACCCAAGATTAAGGAGGAAGTCCCTATCACTCCTTGTTCCAAGGCTCATCCCACCCCCAGTGACATAGAAAACTCTTATGTTTTTACACTGTGTTTTTACTTTGTTCACGGTAAATAATGTTACTGCACTGTTTGAATACTTCAATGCGTTCCGATTGTACTTGTTTCAGTACTAAGCAAGCCCCGCTGACTGAGCCTTTGCATACCGATCATACCAATTTCTCCCTTGCTTATTGAGCTACAATCACACTGAATTTCTTTTCGCTTCTCAAATGTGCCAAGCTTTTTCTTGCAACACGATTCTCACACAACCTGTCCTGTCCTCTCACGTGAATAAGAATGAAAAGATTGTTCTTCCTCACATACTTTGGCTGGCTAACTTAGATCTCAGTTTATGTCACTTCTTCAGAGACACTTTCCCTGTGCTATGAATCTAAATTATGTCCTTCATATTACTGTTTTCCATTATTCTTTTTCATAGCATCTGGTCATTTTCCTTGTCACTTTTGTTTATTCACTTATTTATTTAAGTGTACTGTTCATTTCCTTAAAAGGACCCCAAGTTCTATGATAGCAGGAAACATATTCCCAGCACTTAGGATTATTTGGCTCATATAGGGAAATCTGTATTGGATGAATGAATTCTCACTGCCACAAGTGCAGGTTTTAACTCTATGCAATAAGTTTATAAACTCTTTAAAAGCAGAGACTGTCTTAATTAAAGTTTGATCTTCCACAGTGCAGTAGACAGTGTCTTGGACACAATGGTAGGCTTTCCACAAATATTTACTCAGTGAATCTTGGATTACTAATCTAGATGCCACTTTCTTGTAATTCACATAGTATAATATTTCTAAAATATTGCTTCCATCATCTTAACCCCTGCTAAAGAACCTACCCACCATTATCTATTTTATCAAATTTACTTTATTCAGTCTCCTAACTCTCAAGGTTATTTTATTTATTTATTTTCCAGAGAAGGAAAGACTTGCAGCAAGTGAGGAGAGCACATGCTTTTCAAAGCAGTGTCTCCAAATACATAGTATCTTATCCTCATAATACATTCAACATTTATTCACTCTATCAAATAATTTCTAATTGTTTCATATGTATGAATGCCTTCAATAACAGGGTCTGTGTCTTCTGTTATGGCTGCCTTTTTTGTTGGGCACACAAGTGCTCAGTGTCCAAGGAAGAAACCATCATTCAAAATGTGCAATAAAAACTTGGCTTATTACTTTCTATGTAAGAAAAGCACTATGCTTGTTTGACACATTCCCTCTGCTAATCTTATCTAGGTTTTGTGAAAGATGGAGTTCAGGGATTGGCTGACTTTCAGAGGTTAAAGTGGGTTGACGTCAGCCGTGGAAGCATGATTACTGTGCTGGAGAGACTGTTGACAATTGGCTGAACTTCACAGATGTGTTCATGAGAGTAAAGCTGTTGCTGTCTGGTTAACTTTAAAAGTGGGAGGCTGTCAATGACTGGCTGATTTTTCAGAAGCTTGTTCACAAGGTTGAGTGGCCATTTATCTACTAACTGAGTTTAAAATCACTTCTGCTCATTAGCTGTTACAATGGTTACACAATAGGCTTTTCCTAAGAATATAGGACTTTAAATATTTTTTAAAATAAATATTCGATTGATGAATTTTTCAGAAGTAAAAGAAGAGATTTATTGGAGGCTTACGTACATGTGTGCTCAGTTGTGTCTGACTCTTTTGACCTAGGTAGCCCACCCAGCTCCTCAACCTGTGGGATTCTCCAGGCGAGAATACTGGCCTGGGTTGCCATGCTCCCCTCCAGGGGATCTTCCCCACCCAGGGATCAAACCTGCATCTCCTGTGTCTCTGCACTGCAGCCAGATTCTTTACCGCTGAGCTACTGGGGAAGCCAACGGAGGTTTACCTCCACTCTAGTGTTTGACCATTCAGAGGGGATTCATGTCTTTTCTACCCCCCAAAGTATCTGCCTCTTCATTTTAACTAAGCAAGGATGACGATGTGGGTGGTCATATGTAGATATGATATGAAGTGTCCTTTTTGGGCAACCAAATGATATTGATAGGTATAGGTAAGAAGTTTCAGCTTCATAGTTCTGATAATGTCATGTAAATTTTTAGGATTGTTGTCACATTTGGGAAAAACCCAATAAGGTTATTTGTATGACTTAAATGAGTTCAGGGCACATCAGTTTTCTATAAACTGATGTCATTCTAACCAGTTTGTTATGGATAGCCTCATTAAATTCTGCCAAAAAAAACCCCACTTACTTACTTTTATTGGTTAAGCATTGATAAGCACTAAATCTTTAATTGAAAATTTATACATCCCATAATTGGAAGAATTTCCCACAGTTTAGCTTTAGATTGCCAAAGCTTCGACCTAGTTTCTCCTTCACTATCCATATATTTTTGATGCTGAAACATAGGACACGTTCAATAGCTGTATGGTGTCTGACCCTGTACCTTTGTTTTACAGTGCTGGGCAGGTCAGAACAATGGGTGGTAGTGTTCTTGGATGCCACTCCTACACTGGGACAGCTGAAAATAGCTTAACTATACATGGGAGTGACTGTGAATTACAGAAATAAATCCCACTAAACTCAAACCAAATGTATTCTAAATGAAGTTCCCTTCAGTTAAATTATAAAAATGCCTTCTAGCCACTCCAGCACTAGACAAAGGGAAGTGTGACAGAGGGAAAGCAGTGAGAAAAGAATTAGCAGTCTAAAGATTGCAGTTAAAATTTTTACTTTCACAAATTTTACAAAAGCATAAGACTGTGTGAGCATATTGCTAAGTCCCTTCCAGGGTCTTGGAAAGGGCTACTGCAAATGAAGTCCCCCTAAAGCTGAGACTTTCTTAGCTTCACTAAATCTGCCTCAAGGTCTGGAGCCATTTTATTTACAGGGTAAATTGTAGTTTTCAGGGTTTTCTGCTCTATATAGGGCCAGTGGATACCACTGATTATAGCTTTACTTGAGACCAAGATTTAAGGAAAAGATCTTTGCCTTGCCCTTTAGTCAAAGGGCTCCCTGGTTTTTGTTTAGACTAGTGGTTCTCAAACTCTTTGATGTCATAACCACTTCACGCTCCTAAAAAGTATTGAGAACTCCAAAATGCTTTTATGTGGATATCTATCAAAATTGACTGTATCAGCAGTTAAAACAAACATGCAAAATATTTGTTTATTAATTCATTTAAAAACAACAATAATAAAGTGGTTACATGTTAATGGGAGACCTGGGTTGGATCCTTGGGTTGGGAAGATCCCCCGGAGAAGGGAAAGGCTACCCACTCCAGTATTCTGGTCTGGAGAATTCCATGGACTGTATAGTCCAGGGGGTCGGAAAGAGTTGGACTTTCACTTTCACTACATTATAACAGGGTTTCAAGGTGGTGCTATTGGTAAAGAACCCACCTGTCAATGCAGGAGACAGGGGTTTGACCCCTGGGTCAGTAAGATCCCCTGGAGAAGGGCATGGCATCCCACTCCAGTATTCTTGCCTGGAGAATCCCATGGACAGAGAAGCCTGGCAGGCTACAGTCCATATAGGTTCAGAGTCAGACATGACTCAAGCAACTTAGCATGTACATGTTAAAATACTTTTAAACAAAAAATAACTGTTTTCCAGAGCAAAAAGAATTTAGTGAGAAGAGTGGCATTATTTTACATTTCTGCAGATCTTTTTATCTGACCTATTAGAAGATTCTCATTCTTCTGTGTGCACTCTGTTGCAATATCCCAGGACATGTAGTCTCTGGAAAACCCCATTGTACTCTCATTAGCGTGAAAAAGGCAAATAAACTTTTAGTATGAAGTGATTTTTTTCCTGTGAATTCCCTGACCACACTCTGAGAACCGCTGATTAATGGTTCACTATATTTCTCACTGTATTTCCTTTGGGTTGCCTAATGTTCCCTAAGTATCCTCTCTATGACTATTTCTGTATCTGTATAATCAACCCCACCTCCTAGATAAGAGTTAAATTTTAATTATTGCTGTGCCATTTATCATTCATGGAAAACTTTAGAAACAATTTTTAATGACTAACAAGTCTTAGAGAAGTCTTTTTTCCTTTCACTGACAAAGGAAAAAATATTTTCTTCCTTGTCTGCTTCCAGATAGTTAAGACTTCTTTTAGGAATATAATGGCTAAGGGAAATGTTAAACGAAGACCAGACACAAGACTGGGTTCCTTATATGCTACAACACCATCTAATAATTATCAAGTCCTTTCTGTGTGCTAAGCATGTTCTGAGTGCTTTACATACATCATCTCATTTAATCCTCACAACAACGAGGTAGGTACTATGAGGTACCTATTTGTCGTTCTCATTTTGCAGGAAACTGAGATACAGAGAGATCAATACCCATAGTTTTACGGGACTGAGCCAGAAATTGAACCCAGAAAATCTCCGGAGCGCGCAGTCCGTTATCTGCTGATTAAGTATAAAGATGTGCAATCGAACAAGATACAGATAAAATGAGTGTAGGTGACAGAGGGAGCCTCAGGGCCAAGACAGAGAGACAGAATATACTGTGTTATTTCCCACCCGATACTTATTCTTTTCTGCTTTATTTTCTACGCTTCCATGTTCCTCTTCTCACATTTAAGACATTTTCTCGCTGGCGGTTTCGTCGCTCAGGCCTGTTTGAGGGGCTGATCCCCAAATTCAGGCTCTAAACAACCTGTTGAAAGAAGCAGCGCAAATCCCAGGTAACCATGGAGACTGTGGCGTGGTGAGAGCCCCGCGCAGGCGCGTTACATCCCAGGCCCGCCCGCCGGTCCCTCCTCTCGGCCTCAGACTCCACCGGCTGGTGAGGAGCCCCGGGCGTGGGCCGTGGGCCACGGGTAGGGGCGGAGAGGGCCCGGGCTGGGCGCCTGCGCAGACGCCGGGCCGCTGGTGTGATCGAGCTCACGTAGCGAGGGTTGCAGTCGCCTCCTCCTCAGCGCAGCCGTCGCAGTCTCGAGGTTATAAAAGGGCTAACTGGCTCCCTCTGCTGCCGAGTCGCGCCGCCAGCGGGCTGAGGGAAAGGAGTAGGTAGCCGGCCGGGTGCAGGCGACCGGGTGCTGAAGAACGCGCAGCTCTCGCGTGCCACTTCCCAGGTGAGACGTTCCCCCGACCTTGGGGACTGAGGCTGCAGTCCTTGGGCAGCCGTGGCCCTTCTCGAATGGCTCTGCTGGTCTGGTCCCTGCCCCCTCTCGTGGTATGGCTCGGGGGCGGGGGGGGGGTGCTCCCCAGTTTACTACTGTTGCCTCAGTTCCTTTTCCTTTGGAGACTCGCCTTGAGCCCCTTTTCCTCTGGGAGCCCCAGAGGCCCTTTAGCAGTCCTCCGTGCTCCTCTTGCCACCGCCTCGCAGGTTGGCGCCCCCGGTCGTTGGGGCTGCGGCAGCCTCAGTCTCCGCCCCGGGGACCAGGACTTTCTTGAATATTCCTTCCTGGGGAGGAATCACCCTGTTGAGTTTTCCAAGCGCCTCGCCTACGTGAGTCCCTCCCGTCAAAACTGAGGGGTTTGCAAGGGTTTTCGGCCTCCACAGCCGCAGATGGTTATCATGTGGCAACAGAGAGCGGTTTTTAAAGCTTAGACCTGACGCTGAAGCGCTCGAGCATTTTTATTCTGCCGGAGTCGTGGGGTCTGGGAAGCGGACCTACCCGAGAAAGTTCAGGTTTAACTCATCTGTTGCGCGCCGCGGGCTGATTGAGCAGCTGGAGGTAGCCCCGGGCGGCGAGTTTCCGGCAGCTAGGTTGAGGAAGTCGGCTGTCAGATCGTCCAGTGAACTGGGAAGCTAGTCTTCTTCCTTCCTTCTTCTGCCCCCAAAATTTTTTAAAGGCACATGAGCTTCTCCCCTCCCCCCCTCTCTCAGCCGAATTTGCAGCTTTTAAAAGTCCACATCAGTAAATCAAATTCTGTGGCTCTGTGAGAAGTTTGAGTTGAGTTACATGGATGGCCCGCAGCTGCATGTTTTTAAGGGGTGGGGGGAATGGTTTCATAAGACCATTTCTTCTAAATAATCGAATATATTAAATGCAGTCAGGTCGTAGACGCTAATAACTTAGGCGTTCCGAATAGAACGGACAGGACTTGGAATTTTGCACTGTTTGCTTTAAGAAAGGGATGAAGCAGAAGCTGGATCTCCTTTTAGGAAATTGATCTGAAAGGCCAAAGAGGCTTGCCAGTTTCAACTTAACTGTTTCTGGTTTCTCTTGAGAGCTGTGGCTCTTGGACTTTCCCTTGGAATGCACTCTGAAGGAATGGAATAGCCACTACTGAGCGGGGGAAGGGAAAAGACGTGGCAGCGGTGTTCTTTCATCAACTTTTGCCTCTTCTTCTCTTTTCTTTTTTTAATAGGTTCTGGCAAGAAACGTATTTCCCCTTTTAGATTTATATGTAGCTTATGAATGAGGCTAGTCTTTTCCTAAAATAATCTGATGAAATATTCAAGTCTTCATAGCGGGAATACTGGAATTTAATTTATGAAACACTTAAAAGGGATTTTTCTGATCAAATATCTATGGAAAAAACGGATATGATAAGCAAGAAATATTTAAGAAGCTGAAAGTGAACAGCCTTGAATAAGGGTTTTTCCCTTGATTTAAAATTTAAGTAGACATTCAGTGATTTTTTTTTTAAACTTTGACTTTTAGCCTGTGAATGTAATTCCTAATCTTAATGATGAACTTCATATTTTACCTTTCCCCCTCCCCCCCCGCCCCATGGGAAGCGTAAGTTTTATTACTTACCTTAAAACGTTTTTATTTATTTGTGGCTGTGCTGGCTCTCCCTTTCTGCCCATGGGCTTTTTTTTTTTTTTTTTTAATGGGCTTTCTTTAGTTGTGGTGAGCAAGGACTACTCTCTAGTTGTCAGTACACAGGCTTTTTATAGCGGTGGCTTCTCTTGTAGAGCCCAGGGCTCTGCAGGGGTTTGAGTAGTTTGGCACGGGGGCCCAGTAGTTGTGGCACATGGGCTTAGTTACTCCTCCACATGTGAGATCTTTCCAGACCGGGGATCAAATCCGCGTCCCCTGCGTTGGTAATCAGATTCTCAACTACTGGACCACCAGGGAAGTCCTGTTACTTAGCTTTGAAAGTCCTGTCGGTTTTGGTTTTAGTACATTATGCCTTAAGTCCTGTCAGTATTTTAGATGGCTGATGGCAAATGATTCTTATAGATTTAACATAGTTACTAAGAAAAGGACTACTTTGTGTCTTTAGGTGAAGAATGCTATTTCCTTTGACAATGAGTTTTATTTTGAAGTACTGGAAATCAAGGATTTTGATAAGTGGATAATTATATTTGCCATTTTGGTAATTAAAATAGTGAAAAAAATGAAAATGTACTTTTAATTATTGCAGAAAAAATTAGTGTAAAAGACTAATGAAAAAAAGAGCTGTGTATACCAGAGTAGTGCAGGTTGTTGCAGGTGAATCTTGGCTTTTTGGTAAGGAGATGTTAACCTTTTCTATTACCTCGGAGTGGGTTGTATTCTGACAAGCAGTATCTTTCATAGGGCAGATAGGTTTGAGCTCCTGCTTTTATTTCATGGATGCAGCCTAAAGCTTGTGAGCCTTCACTTTTGTGAATGGAATGCCCTATTTTACTTAGCAGTTATCAACTGGGAGAAATATAATTACATCACTTAGATTTGAAAAGTGTCCCTGTGGGATTCTCATAGTAGTAGTTCTCAACCTATTTTGTGGTCGTGAAGTCCATTGGAAATCTGATAGAAGGTGTGGACTCTGGGTCTGAAAATGCAAGTACACATATCAGTGTGGAATTTTAATTACCATTTACAGAAATTCTCTCCCTCCATAAGTGCATCTGTAAATTCTAAAAACCCTAACCCTGTTAAGAACTAAAAAGTAAAAAGAGATACAGAATAAAGGCATCTCGGTATCTTGAGAAAGGATTTCTTGAATATTTTTGAAAATAGATCTAGGCTTTTATGTCTGACTGGCCTTGACTGTATAGATTACTCTAATAAACCTTGGCTAAAAGAGTTTTTAGGGCTTCCTGGATGGCTCAATGGTAAAGAATCCGACTGCAGTGCAGGAGACAGGGGTTCATTTCCTGGGTTGGGAATGATACCCTGGAGGAGGAAATGGCAACCCGCTCCAGTATTCTGGCCTGAGAAATTCCCTGGACAGAGGAGCCTGGTGGGCTACAGTCCGAAGGGTCACGAAAAGTCTGACATGACTGAACAACTGTGCAGAGAAGAGTTTTAGCAAAGTGAATAAGTTGGTTGGAGAATTGTTGAATTGCTTAATTGCCTAGATAATTATACATCATGTCGGCCTCCCCTCACCCCCTTAAATATTATAACATATCTTTGGTTCTGCTCTAAAAGTGGAAAATGCTTGAAGGTAAATAAAAGTGAATTGCATAGACCTTTGGCATTACACTTTATTGCTCTTCTTACAGTGAGATCTTGAATCTTTTAAAAAATATTTATGTATTTGACTGCACCAGGTCTTCATTGTACCATGCAAACTCTTAGTTGTGGTATGTGGGATCTAGTTCCCTGACCACGGATGGAACCCAGTGGGCCCCCTGCATTGGGAGCTTGGAGTCTTAGCCACTGGACCACCAGGGAAGTCCTAAGATCTTGAATCTTACAGTTACATTATAAGGTGCGAGTGTGTGTATGTATAGTAAATGAATATATGACAGAACTCAAATAAAGTGCGTATGTGGTTTTGTGAAAGCTTCATTAGTTAAAGCTTTGTTTATGTTTCTACTCAATAAAATTTATTTGAATAAATTAAAGCTATTCTCTCAGTTTTTTCTAGCCAAATAATTGTGCTTCAGTAAAAACTAATGAAACTCAAAAGATTTCATTACATTTACTCCAACAGTTTTGAACTTGATATAATTAAAAACATTCCTTTTCCTGATGTTGTTTGAATGATCAGTGTGACTATTAGTACATTTGGTTGTGCAGTGACAAAAGCAATAAAGTATAGAGATTCATGGTTCTTATATCGTTGTCATCAGTGAGCCTGGACTTCTTAAACTTCCTGCTTAGTGTGTTATATAAATGTCCATGTTTAGTGTCCATGTTTTGGTTTGCATATTTTTCATTTATATAGTGATATTATATCAAGTTAATATACTCAGTCTTTTTTTCTTGTTGGGCACTTGAGTTATTTCTTCATTGTAAATATTGTGAAGAGAAGCCTGAAATTTAGTGGTTTATTTTATTTAGCAAAACCTTAACTAGTTTTCTTTCTACCTGTACTTTTTTTTATTTTGGAAAAGAAACACATGACAGTAAAAATTCTTATACCAGTAATTTTTTCTTCCCACTAAGAATTTTTTAGGGGATTGAATTGGGCTTTTTAAATCAGATTAAAGATTTTTAATCAATCTGATAACAACTAAAGGACTTTCAGTTCAGTCACTCAGTCGTGTCCCACTGAGACCCCTCAAATAGTATGTACTTGTGGTGGGGGGAGAATGTCTGGTTTCTTAAACTCAGTATTAGTGCTTTGAAATTCATCCATATTGTTATGTGTTCGTGTCTTTTTATTGTTGGGTAATGTTATATTGTATGGATATACTGCAAAACTTTGTTTTTGTCCATGTTCTAATTGACGGCCATTTGGGTGGTTTTCAGCTTTTAACTATTATAAATAAAGCTACTGTGAGCATTCACATATAAGTCTTTGGAGGAATATATACTTTCTTTTCTCTTGCATAAATGTCTAAGAGTGGAATAGCTGCATATGTGATAGGGAAATATTTTTTCCCAGATTGTGGCTTGTTTTAATTCTTTTAACAGTATGTTTCAAAGGGCAGCAACTGGCTCTAATCATGGACAGAGTGTCTGTGCAGAAAATCTTTTTCTGTTCAGAAAGATTTAAAAAAAAAAACCTCTATATCTAATAAGTGAATTCTGCAAGGTTGAAAGATAGAAAGTCAATATATAACAATCAGTTGTATTTCTATATAACAGCAAAGGACAACTGGAAAGAAAAATTTTAAAGTACCATCTCAATGGCACCAGAACTTATAAAATATTTAATATTAGCTTTACAAGACATGTGCAAGATTTGTATAATGAAAATTATAAGATACTAATGGAAGAAACCAAAGAAGACCTACATAAGTGGAGAGAGACACCATATTCATGTATTGGAAGAGTTAATATTGTTAAGGTAACTGTTTGTCCTGAGCTCATCTACAGAGTCAGTGCAATTCCAGCCAGATCTCAGGAGGAGAGGATTTCTTATAGAAAGAAATAAGCTGATTCTAAAATTGATATGGGAAAACAAAGGAACTAGAAGAAGGTAAAACAATTTTGAAAAAGACAAAAAAGTTGAAAAACTTGTGATTTCAACTTATTATATTACTGCAATACTCAAGAGTAAAGATAGAGAAAAGACAAACTTACAGATCAATGGAACAAAATAGAGAATTCAGACATGCAAAATGGTCAGTTTGTTTTGATGAGGGTATTAAGGCAATTAAGTAGAGAAAGGATAATCTGGAATTGTTGGATGTTCATATATAAAAAACTCCGTCTTATTTGGGCATCTAATATCCTCTGTTGGACACTGGGCAGCCCCTTGCTCAGGAATTCGTATAAATGTTGGAACAGATGACAGAAAGGCGCCAATGGATATGAAATAGGAAATAAGGTTTACTCACGGAGTCAACTGCAAAAGGATTCCTTAAGGAGAGGTCTTAGGTTTAGTCCAGACTGAAGCCAAAATGAAGGAGGGTGGTTGAGTTTAATTTTCATTGTGACTAGGAGTGTGATAGTTCCCATGTGTGGGATTTTCATGGTTTTAGCTTCCCATTGATAGTGGAGAGAATGGACAGGCTTTCCTACTAACTTATCCAGATGTGGGGCAAAGGGAGAGGGAAGTGGGCTTTAAGGCAGTTAACCTTCAAACATCAAAATAGAAAATTTTTCTTTATTATAGCCTCAGCGCAAAAATTCCCCACTTTTGCCAGTCTATGCAAAAACTGGTTCAAAATGGTTCATAGATCTCAAAATAAGACCTAAAGCAGAAAATAACTTGAAGAAAATGTAAGACAATCTTTTGGACCTTAGATTGAGCAAAGTTGTTTTTTTTTTTTTTTAATCAGCAAAAAAGTTAAACACCAAAAGCATGACCCATAAATGAATAAATCAGTACTACGTTCAACTTCATCAAAATTAAGAACTTATGCTGTCTGAAAGAGTGTTATGAGAGTGAAAAGAGAAGTCCCAGACTGGGAGTTAATGTTTTCCTATCACATATCTAACAAAAAACTTGTATCTACAGAACTCACAAAATTCAATAGTAAGTGAACAACCTAATTAAAAATTTGACAAAGGATTTAAGTAGAAACTTTACCAAAAAAAGAATATGGAGAGCAAGTAAATATACCAAAAGATATTAAACATCGTTGATAATGAAGAATTTTAAGTTAAAACCACAATGAGAAACCAGTAGTGAGAAAGTTAAGACATTAAGAAAAATGAAGGAAGAAAGGAAAAATAAAAAAACAATACCAAATGCTGATGAGACCATGCAGCAGTTGGTGCTTTCATTTGTTGACACGGGCAATGAAAATAGTATAGCAACCTTAACATTTGGCAGTTTTTTATGAAGGTAAACATATAAATGGTTGGGCTTCTCTGGTGGCTTAACTGGTAAAGAATCTGCCTGCAATGTGGGAGACTAGGTTCGATCTCTAGGTTAGGAAGATCCCCTGGAGAAGGGAATGGCAGCCCACTGCAGTATCCTTGCCTGCAAAATCCCATGGACAGAGGAACCTGTCAGGCTACAGTCCATGGGATCACAAAAGAGTTGGCCATGACTTAGCGACTAAACCACTAAACCACCACCACTATATATGCTTACCATAGAATCTAGCATTCCTACTCCCAGATTTACCTAGTGAAATCAGAGTTTATGTCGATTTTTTAAAATAATTTTATTCATTGATTTTATTTTTGGCTATGCTGGGTCTTTGCTTTGGGCAGGCTTACTCTGGTTGCTGTGAGCAGGGGCTACCCTCTAGTTGCAGTGTGTGGTTTTCTAATTGCCGTGGCTTCTCTTGTTGCTTAGTTGCTCTGCAGCAGGTTTGATCTCGGACTAGGGATCAGACCTCCACCCCCTACGTTGGCAGGCAGATTCTTTTTTTTTTTTTCTTTTTTCTTTTATTTATTTATTTTTTTTATTAGTTGGAGGCTAATTACTTCACAACATTTCAGTGGGTTTTGTCATACATTGATATGAATCAGCCATAGATTTACACGTATTCCCCATCCCGATCCCCCCTCCCACCTCCCTCTCCACCCGATTCCTCTGGGTCTTCCCAGTGCACCAGGCCCGAGCACTTGTCTCATGCATCCCACCTGGGCTGGTGATCTGTTTCACCATAGATAGTATACCTGCTGTTCTTTTGAAACATCCCACCCTCACCTTCTCCCACAGAGTTCAAAAGTCTGTTCTGTATTTCTGTGTCTCTTTTTCTGTTTTGCATATAGGGTTATCATTACCATCTTTCTAGATTCCATATATATGTGTTAGTATGCTGTAATGTTCTTTATCTTTCTGGCTTACTTCACTGTGTATAAGGGGCTCCAGTTTCATCCATCTCATTAGGACTGATTCAAATGAATTCTTTTTAACGGCTGAGTAATATTCCGTGGTGTATATGTACCACAGCTTCCTTATCCATTCATCTGCTGATGGGCATCTAGGTTGCTTCCATGTCCTGGCTATTATAAACAGTGCTGCGATGAACATTGGGGTGCACGTGTCCCTTTCAGATCTGGTTTCCTCAGTGTGTATGCCCAGGAGTGGGATTGCTGGGTTATATGGCAGTTCTATTTCCAGTTTTTTAAGAAATCTCCACACTGTTTTCCATAGTGGCTGTACTAGTTTGCATTCCCACCAACAGTGTAAGAGGGTTCCCTTTTCTCCACACCCTCTCCAGCATTTATTGCTCTTAGACTTTTGGATAGCAGCCATCCTGACTGGCGTGTAATGGTACCTCATTGTGGTTTTGATTTGCATTTCTCTGATAATGAGTGATGTTGAGCAAGTTTTCATGTGTTTGTTAGCCATCTGTATGTCTTCTTTGGAGAAATGTCTGTTTAGTTCTTTGGCCCATTTTTTGATTGGGTCATTTATTTTTCTGGAATTGAGCTTCAGGAGTTGCTTGTATATTTTTGAGATTAATCCTTTGTCTGTTTCTTCATTTGCTATTATTTTCTCCCAATCTGAGGGCTGTCTTTTCACCTTACTTATAGTTTCCTTTGTAGTGCAAAAGCTTTTAAGTTTCATTAGGTCCCATTTGTTTAGTTTTGCTTTTATTTCCAACATTCTGGGAGGTGGGTCATAGAGGATCTTGCTGTGATTTATGTCAGAGAGTGTTTTGCCTATGTTCTCCTCTAGGAGTTTTATAGTTTCTGGTCTTACATTTAGATCTTTAATCCATTTTGAGTTTATTTTTGTGTGTGGTGTTAGAAAGTGTTCTAGTTTCATTCTTTTACAAGTGGTTGACCAGTTTTCCCAGCACCACTTGTTAAAGAGGTTGTCTTTTTTCCATTGTATATCCTTGCCTCCTTTGTCAAAGATAAGGTGTCCATAGGTTCGTGGATTTATCTCTGGGCTTTCTATTCTGTTCCATTGATCTATATTTCTGTCTTTGTGCTAGTACCATACTGTCTTGATGACTGTGGCTTTGTAGTAGAGTCTGAAGTCAGGCAGGTTGATTCCTCCAGTTCCATTCTTCTTTCTCAAGATTACTTTGGCTATTCGAGGTTTTTTGTATTTCCATACAAATTGTGAAATTATTTGGTCTAGTTCTGTGAAAAATACTGTTGGTAGCTTGATAGGGATTGCATTGAATCTATAGATTGCTTTGGGTACAATAGCCATTTTGACAATATTGATTCTTCCAATCCATGAACACAGTATGTTTCTCCATCTGTTGGCAGGCAGATTCTTATCCACTGTACCACCAAGGAAGTTCTTGATTTCTTATTTTTTAAACAGCTTTATTGAGATATAATTCACATACCATATAATTTACCTCTTCAAGTGTACAATTCATGGTTTTTAATACATCTACAGAGTTGTGTAACCATTATGACAATCAATTTTAATCCTTTTTAAAATAAATCACTCCAAAAAGAAACCCCAGATCTATTAGCAGTCACTCTCCTCTCCCTCCCCCAGCTCTAGGCAATCACTAATATGCTTTTTATGTCTGTAGATTTTTTTCATGTAACATAATGTTTTCGAGGTTTATTTGTGTTGTAGCATGTATCAGTACTTCATTTCCTTCTATGGGCAAATAAGATTCCATTGTATGGTTATATCAAATTTTGTTTATTCAGTCATCATTTGGACATTGGGTTGTTTCCACCTTTTTGCAATTATTAACAATGCTGCTATGAACATTTCTGTACAAATATTTCTGTGGATATGTGCTTTCATTTGGTTTGGGTATAGACCTAGTAGTGGACTTGTTGGGTCATATGGTAACTCCACGTTTAACTTTTTTAGGAACTGAAAAACTGTTTTCCAAAGTAGCCACACCATTTTACATTCCTATCAGCAATTTATGAGTATTCCAGTTTCTTCATATCCTTGTCAATACTTACTCTATTACTATAGCTGTCCTAGGGGCTGTGAAGTGGTATCTCATAGTGGTATTTCATTTACATTTCCATAATGACATAACAGAACCTTGTGTGCACCAGGACCCGGGAGAAAGGAGCAGTGACCCCACAAGAGACTGACCCAGACTTGCCCAGAGTGTCCAGGAGTCTCCAGCCAAGGCATGGGTCAGTGGTGGCCTGCTGCAGGGTTGGGGGCACTGAGTGTAGCAGTACATGCATGGGATCTTTTGAGGGAGGTTGCCATTATCTTCATTACCTCCACCATAGTTTGGCCCCAGGTAAATACCAGGAAGGGAACACAGCTCTACCCATCAACAGAAAATTGTTAAAGATTTACTAAGCATAACCCCGTGCATCAGAACAAGACCCAATTTCCCCCTCAGTCAGTCTCTCCCATCAGGAAACTTCCATAAGCCTCTTATCCTTCTCCATCAGAGGGCAGACAGATTGAAAACCACAATCATAGAAAACTAACCAATCTGATCACATGGATCACAGCCTTGTCTAACTCAATGAAACTATGAGCCATGCTGTGTAGGGCCACCCAAGATGGACGGGTCATGGTGGAGAGTTCTGACAAAATGTGGTCCACTGAAGAAGGGAATGGCAAACCACTTCAGTATTCTTGCTTTGAGAACCCCATGAACAGTATGAAAAGGCAAAAAGATAGGACGCTAAAAGGTGAACTCCCCAGGTTGGTAAGTGTCCAATATGCTACTGGAGATCAGCAGAGATATAACTCCAGAAAGAATGAAGAGATGGAGCCAAAGCAAAAACAACACCCAATTGTGGATGTGACTGGTGATAGAAGCAAAGTCCAATTCCATAAAGAGCAATATTGCATAGGAACCTGGAATGTTAGGTCCATGAATCAAGGCAAATTGGAAGTGGTCAAACAGGAGATGGCAAGAGTGAATGTCAGCATTTTAGGAGTTAGCAAACTTAAATGGACCAGAGTGGGTGAATTTAACTCAGATGACCATTATATTGACTACTGTGGGCAAGAATCCTTTAGAAGAAATGGAGTAGCCATCATAGTCAACAAAAGAGTCCAAAATGCAGTACTTGGGTGCAATTTCAAAAATGACAGAATGATCTCTGTTCATTTCCAAGGCAAGCCATTCAGTATCACAGTAATCCAAGTCTATTCCCTGGCCAGTAATGCTGAAGAAGCTGAAGTTGAATGACTCTATGAAGACCTACAAGACCTTCTAGAACTAACACCCCCAAAAGATGTCCTTTTCATTATAGAAGACTGGAATGCAAAAGTAGGAAGTGAAGAGATACCTGGAGTAACAGGGAAATTAGGCTTTGGAGTACAGAATGAAGCAGGGCAAAGGCTAATAGAGTTTTTCTAAAAGAATGCACTGGTCATAGCGAATACCCTCTTCTAACATCACAAGAGAAGACGTTACACATGGACACCACCAGATGGCCAACACTGAAATCAGATTGATTATATTCTTTGCAGCCAAAGATGGAGAAGCTCTATACAGTCAGCAAAAACAAGACGAGGAGCTGACTGTGTCTCAGATCATGAACTCCTTCTTGCCAAATTCAGACTTAAAGTGAAGAAAGTAGGGAAAACCACTAGACCATTCAGGTATGACCAAAATCAAAACCTTTACAGTTATACAGTGGAAGTGAGAAATAGATTCAAGGGATTAGATCTGATAGACAAGAGTACCTGAAGAACTATGGACGGAGGTTCATGACATTGTACAGGAGACATGGAGCAAGACCATCCCCAAGAAAAAGAAATGCAAAAAAGCAAAATGGCTGTCTGAGGAGGCCTTACAAATAGCTGTGAGAAGAGGAGCGAAAAGCAAAGGAGAAAAGGAAAGATATACCTATTTGAATGTAGAGTTCCAAAGAATAGCAAGGAGAGATAAGAAAGCCTTCCTCAGTGTTCAATGCAGAGAAATAGAAGAAAACAATAGAATGGGAAAGACTAGAGATCTCTGTAAGAAAATTAGAGATATCAAGGGAACATTTCATGCAAAGATGGGTTCGATAAAGGACAGAAATGGTATGGACCTAACAGAAGCAGAAAATATTGAGAAGAGGTGGCAAGAATACACAGAAGAACTATACAAAAAAGATCTTCACCATCCAGATAATCATGATGATGTGATCACTCACCTAGAGCCAGACATCCTGGAGTGCAAAGTCAAGTGGGCCTTGTAAGCATCACTATGAACAAAGCTAGTGGAAGTGATGGAATTCCAATTGGGTTATTTCCAATCCTAAAAGATGATGTTGTGAAAGTGCTGCCCTCAATATGCCAGCAAATTTGGAAAACTCAGCAGTGGCCACAGGACTGGAAAAGGTCAGTTTTCATTTCAATCCCAAAGAAAGGCAATGCCAAAGAATGCTGAAACTACTGCACAATTGCACTCATCTCACATGCTGGTAAAGTGATACTCAAAATTCTCCAAGCCAGGCTTCAACAGTATGTGAACCATGAACTTCTAGATATTCAAACTGGATTTAGAACAGGCAGAGGACCCAGAAATCAAGTTGCCAACATCTGTTGGATCATCAAAAAAGCAAGAGAATTCCAGAAAAACATCTACTTCTGCTTTATTGACTATGCCAAAGCCTTTGACTGTGTGGATCACAACAAACTGGAAAATTCTGAAAGAGATGGGAATACCAGACCCACTGACCTGCCTCCTGAGACATCTGTATGAAGATCAGGAAGCTACAGTTAGAACTGGACATTGAATGACAGACTGGTTCCAAATCAGGAAAGGAGTGTGTAATGGCTGTATATTGTCACCCTGCTTATTTAACTTATATGCAGAGTACATCATGAGAAATGCTGGGCTGGAGGAAGCACAAGCTGGAATCAAGATTGCTGGGAGAAATATCAATAACCTCAGATATGCAGATGATACCACCCTTATGGCAGAAAGTGAAGAAGAACTAAAGAGCCTCTTGATGAAAGTGAAAGAGGAGAGTGAAAAAGTTGGCTTAAAGCTCAGCATTCAGAAAACTAATCATGTCATCTGGCTCCATCACTTCATGGCAAATAGATGGGGAAACAATGGAAACAGTGACAGACTTAATTTTTTGGGGCTGCAAAATCACTGCAGATCGTGATTGCAGCCATGAAATTAAACGACACTTACTCCTTGGAAGGAAAGTTATGACCAACCTAGACAGCATAAAAAAAGACAGCGACCTTATTTTGCCAACAAAGGTCCATCTAGGCAAGGCTATATGATTTTTCCAGTAGTTATGTATGGATGTGAGAGTTGGACTATAAAGAAAGCTGAGTGCCAAAGAATTGATGCTTTTGAACTGTGGTGTTGGAGAAGACTCTTGAGAATCCCTTGGACTGCAAGGAGATTGAACCAGTCCATCCTAAAGGAGATAATTCCTGGGTGTTCATTGGAAGGACTGATGCTGAAGCTGAAACTCCAGTACTTTGGCCACCTCATGTGAAGAGTTAACTCATTAGAAAAGACCCTGATGCTGGGAGGGATTGGGGGCAGGAGGAGAAGGGGACAACAGAGGATGAGATGGGTGGATGGCATCACCGACTCAATGGGCATGAGTTTGAGTAAACTCCGGGAGCTTGTGATGGATAGGGAGGCCTGGCTTACTGTGACTCATGGGGTCGCAAAGAGTCGGATACGACTGAGCAACTGAACTGATTCATTGGAAGGACTGATGTTGAAGCTGAAACTCCATTACTTTGGCCACCTGATGTGAAGAACTGAGTCATCTGAAAAGACCCTGATGCTGGGAAAGATTGAAGGCAGGAGGAGAAGGGGGCAACAGAGGACGAAATGTTTGGATGGTATCACCGACTTGATGGACGTGAGTTTGAGTAAACTCTGGGAGTTGGTGATGGACAGGGAGGCCTGGCGTGCTGCAGTCCATAGAGTCACAAAGAGTTGGACATGACTAAGCCACTGAATGACTATTGATGTTGAGTTTTTTCAGGTATTTATTGGCCATTTGTAGCTTCTTTGGAGAAATGTCTCTTCAAATCCTTTTCTAATTTAAAAAGTGGATTATTTGTAATTATTCAGTTCTAAGAGTTCTGTATACTAGGTATTAAACTTTTGTTAGAGATATGATTTATAATTTTTTTTAACCATTCTTTTGGTTGTCTTTTCACTTTCCTGAAGGATCAAAGTTTTAAATTTTGATGAAGTCCAACTTAATTTTTTCGTTGGCTTCTTGTGTTTATGTGTCATATCTAATAAATTATTGTCTAGATATTAATGTTCAAGTGCTTAATCAAGGTTATGAAGATTTACACCTCTATTTTCCCCAAGAGGTTTATAGTTTTAAAGATAATCTTGGATACATTTTGAGTTAACTTTAGGGTCAATATAAAGTTTTCTTAAGTTTATTCCCAGGTAATTAACATATTGCTTGCTGTTGCTTCTGGTGATTGGTTCTTGTTTGTATGGAAAGGTCCTTTTCTAAAGGGAATGCTGCTTTTTTGTAAATGGTAATTTTTCAAGTAGTATAGTTTGCTTTAAAAAAAAATATCAAGACCACCCAGAGGGATAGGGTGGGAGGGATTTGAGAGGGGGGGTTCAGGATGGGGGAACACTTGTGCACCCATGACTGATTTGTGTCGATGTATGGCAAAAATCACAATATTGTAAAGTAATTATCCTCCAATTAAAATAAATTAATTAAAAAAATCAATCTTTAAGGAAGTTTCATTGAAAGCACTTCTTTTGGAATAGTTTGCTTTGCCACATGTTCCTTGTTGTTTTACTGGCTGTGCCGTGTCTGACTCTTTTGCAAACCATGGACTGTAGCCCGCCAGTTTCCCTTGTCCATGGGATTTCCTAGGCAAGAGTACTGGAGTGGATTGCCATATCCTCCTCCAGCGGATCTTTCCCACCCTGGGATAAAATGCCAGTCTCCAGCATTGGCAGGTGGATTCTTTACCACTGAGCTACCTGGGAAACCCACATATTCCTTGTTTAATAAATCTAAAATGTGTATTGTACAAGGTTTTATTTTCCACTTGTATCCTAAGGGTGGCAAAGACACTGATAAGTTGCCTTATCAAGATTTTTTCTGTAAATCAGATATACGTATGATTTATTTTTGAGCAGAAGGGATTGATGGTGGTATTATGCCCTAGTAGAGGTATGGAGTTGCTCATTTGAATTTTACTAGCCCTGTGATTTGACTTGATTATTCACTTCAGTGCTACTTTGACTTCATTTTTTAGCTTGCATATTTATTTATAGAAATACAAATTTTCTGTTAAAAATGTTTATTAAAATGCAGAAATGAGTAAAGAGAATTGACTGTGATTCCCTCAGACAATTGTTAACATTTTTTGAATTCTTTTAATTACTGTATAAAGTTTTAAGCTTTTTACATGTATATCCAAGTATATTCTTTAAACTTAGAAATTAGGCTTTAAACTTTCTCATGTTTATATTTAACACTCTCTAAACTAGAAAACAAAATTAAGGGTTTAAAAGTTTAAATTTCTAAAGAATTGCTATGTTTTATATTATTGCTGTTTTTAATATCCTAATCAATATTTATTGATATTCATGTTATGAAACACATAGTTTCACTAACAAAGAGAAGTTATTGCAAATTTGTCAGATGAGAACTATATAGACTATGTTAATATTTGGAAATACCAGCATTTTTAATAAGCCACAAGGAGAGCATGTATAATTTAATGTTTACTTCTTTTACTTCTTCCTTTCCACTACCTCTGTCCACTTTTTTCTCCCACTCAAATTCCTAAATTATAAAGCCTGTGCATCTGTTTGCTAGTAGATTGGGCTTCTTGGTCCTTTTCACTGCCTTAGCCCAGGATTGAGGTTGCCTGGGCTCCCCACAATTCTCCAAGTCACCTCTTTTTCCATGTCCTTGGCGATACTCTTGGCAACAAATCCAGTTATTCTTGTGCTCTTGCCCCACATCTAAAAGTAACATTTCTTAAATGTCTTATAGGTGTCAGGCATTGTTCAAGGCACTTTCATCTGAAGTACTGCTGATTTTTTATTATTAGCTGGTGGTCAAGTTTGGCTCATATTAGATACCTTACCTTTTTGCTTATTCTGCTTCCTTTTAAAGGGACCACCAAATAAAAGTCAACATTACTGATGAAATTTTACTAAATTGCAGGACTCCTAGTCTTTTTTTTTTTTTTTTTTTAGGACTCCTAGTGTTATGGTAATTTTTGTTTTTTTCCTGTTCTGAGAAAAAGAATCCTGATACTTTATCCTATATTGGGAAACGTATGCATTGCTAACTAAAGTGTTTGAAATAATTGAGAGGTATATTGTACAATTTAAAATACACAGTTTAAAAATCAGTGAAGAATGGCACCATTTTAATTATAAATAAGATTTGTTTCTTTCTCAAACTTTCCCCTCAGCCTACATTTATTATTAAAATGTTTCTGGTTTAGGGGAACTTGACTTTCCTAGTTGAAATAGAAACTTTAAATATTGAGCTTAGCTTCAATTGTGAATCCAGTTTAAATATTTTTTTAAAATGGATTAAAATTGTATTTATTCTTAAACTTTGTATCTCACATATATTCATTGAATTTATAAAATTAAAAACATTTAAAAGATCATTGAAAAATATTGCTTTTTGGTGATAGAGAATAGAGAGGAGTAAATATATGAGAATTATTTACCTTTTTTAGTTTGCCTTAAAGAAACAGGGTTGATGAGTGAAAGAGTGTGTGTGTGTGTATGTGTGTGTGTATTTTAGATCTGATGTCAGATCTTATTTATTTGTCACTCTTGGAACATCTCATTTTTGACTGGACTCAGAAGTTCTCAGAGAGGACAGCCTCCATCTCTTGGTAATCCGTTATTGCCATTTTTTTTTTACTTCCTTCATTCTCTTGGCCAAAACTTTAGCATATTCTGCAGCCTCTTCCTTATTTTTCTTAGTACACTGTTTCTTCAGAGCAATAGGCCAGCATTTTTGCGTTGCAGAATACGTGAAGTAACATGATGCTGAATCTTGGGTGCTTTGGTAGTGGGTTCCTTACCTTCTTTGTTTAAGGGCTTTCTCACAATATATTGGTGGACATCTTCTTTAGAGAGGAGAGAAAGTATGTTAATTAGGACTCTGAGTTAAACAGAAATCTTAACTCATACTAGTCCATAATGGAATTTAAGAATTGTGGTGATACGAAGTTGTCTTAGCAACACAGGTCAGGAGTATGATTAAATTTCAAGAATAATTGGAACATCAGCATGTTTTCTTCTGTCTCTTGTCTGCCTTCCTCTCTGTGTATGTGCATCATTTTAGAATCTTTCTAGATAAGCTTCATTCACTTGGTCCCTAACTTTTCCCAAGCTCTGTTTATAAAATAGTTCAGACATTCGAAGAGTGCCTGCCACCTCTTTTCTCAGTTTCATCTTCAAATTTTCTGACAAAGAACTTTGAATGGCCACTTGGTCAGGGAGAAGTATCATGCTATACAACGTGACTGGTAAAACTATGGGAATGAATTAAAGGTGAACTGGGGCAGTTAAAAAGGTAGAAGGGGGCAATTTCCAGAAGAAAGAGTAGGGATGATTGAGGTGCCATGTAGGGAAAAACAAGTGTGTGTTTTTGAAGTGATCTTATCTTCAGATTACTTCTGACAGGGAAGACTGAGCTTTGGAAGAACCTCTGAAAGACAGCCTACATAGCACTTTCAGTTAAGGGCAGTATCTTGGTTTAGAGGTCCTCTCCAATCATATCCTAAACTGCTGTTCCATCGGAATGATGCCAAAGACTGGGCTCACTGCTCAAGTATAGAAAATTGTGGCAAAGAGGCTAGCATGACTTCTGGGTTTTTAATCGAAAAGTTGGATACCATTGAAGCACTAATCCCAGATTTTATGTATGTACCAGAGATACAGCTCACTCTCTTTGGGAGAAGAAGTATGACTGGGATTCTTAGAGTTAAGTTAAAGCAAATGGCAGTTGGCAGAGCGATTACAGGGAAGAACAGAAATATAAGTGGTTCTATTAGCAATCACTCTTAGTTGTCTTGGAAAATCCATCCTGCTTATATGAAAGAGACATTCTGTCTAGATGTATATACCACGTTGCAGTGGCCTGAATTAGCAGCTTGAATGTGTGTTGATCTTTTGCGCTGACCATAAAAACTGTCAGAAAGATTAAAGTCTAACACAGATGTCAGGAAAACCAACAGTTGAGTACGGAATTTGTATGAGGAAAAATAATCTTAAAGTTGGAACCCTCTAAAAGAAGGTTTGGAACAAGTTGTGGAAGATGTGGAGAGACTGTTAGAAGGAGCCCTGTGAAAAGTTTTTCATGTCAGAGAAAGATTAGCATATCAAGCATTCTTTAGTCTGCCTAATTTTTGAGTGATTTGTTTGGGAAAGACAGACTTGTTAATGTTGCATTTTTTTTTTTTTCTGGATGAAAAATTTTAGACCAAAAGGCTAATAGAATTATTTGCCAGATGCCCTGTTATAGTAATCCATTGAATAACATACAATTCAGTGAATCCTGATAACTCAGAGTCATATTTACAGTGTAGTAGAACTGTTTTAAAATCTATTCCCAGGTTTGGTTGATCTGTGAGTATGTGGGACTGGACTTTCCTAGAAGAAGGAATGTAGGAAAGTTTTGGATAAATAGTACACTTTGCATTTTATTTTTGTCCAGATCTACCAGAGAATATGTTTCCCAGGTTGTTGTTTCTTTATAGTTTTAAAAATATTTAAAATTATAAAAATTTTTTTAAATTTAAAAATATTCATGCATTTCAAAAATTAAATGTAATATATATATAGATTATTTATAGATTAATAAACACTCATGAAACTGCCATCCAACCAAGAACCAAAATATTGAGTAACTTATCCATACTGTTTCAGTAATAAATTTTATTCCTGTATAAATTTGTCTTTGTATCTGCCTCTTCTTTGTTTTTCTTTCCTTTCTTCCTTCCTCTTTTCTTCTTTTCAGTCTTTCTCTCATTGTGTCTTCTCTGGGATCTGAGATTTACCTTCTTTTGAAGAAGATTGCATCCTCTTTAACCCATTTAAATTCTATTTCAAGCTTGTTTGAGGATTTAGAACAGAAGGCATTTATGTCTTACTGTTTTTGATAAAACCCTAATGTCTAAACTGAACTGAATGTCTTTTGGGATGCTTTACTCTTAGTTGTACATAATGATTGCTTTGCACGCTGCTAAATTAAAAGACGCTTACTCCTTGGAAGGAAAGTTATGACCAACCTAGATAGCATATTAAAAAGCAGAGACATTACTTTGCCAACAAAGGTCCATCTAGTCAAGGCTATGGTTTTTGCAGTGGTCATGTATGGATGTGAGAGTTGGACTGTGAAGAAAGCTGAGCACTGAAAAATTGATGCTTTTGAACTATGGTGTTGGAGAAGACTCTTGAGAGTCCCTTGGACTGCAAGGAGATCCAACCAGTCCATCCTAAAGGAGATCAGTCCTGGGTGTTCATTGGAAGGACTGATGCTGAAGCTGAAACTCCAATACTTTGGCTACCTCATGCAAAGAGTTGACTCATTGGAAAAGACCCTGATGCTGGGAGGCATTGGGGGCAGGAGGAGAAGGGGACGACAGAGGATGAGATGGCTGGATGGCATCACTGACTCGATGGACATGAATTTGAGTGAACTCCGGGAGTTGGTGATGGACAGGGAGGCCTGGCGGGCTGTGATTCATGAGGTCGCAAAGAGTCGGACACGACTGAGTGACTGTACTGGATTAAACTGAACTGAAAAAAGGTGGTAATAAATGGAAATGAGACATCGTAAGTAAAGAAACCATTATGTTTTAAAAACCTCTGATTGATAAGGATATGCTTGCCTATAAACATGCCACTTAAGGTTTCTGAAAGAATGTGCATGAGGCATAGTATTCAGACAGATTAGAGAAACCATTCCCTAGAGTAATTAGAAATTCCGTGACATGTTCTAAAAAGTAAATTGAAGTAAAATATATTTTAAAGGCAGAGAGCACCTTTTGTATGATTTCAAGAGGTAGTCATATCCTGTGGTTCTCAAAGTGTGATCACCTGAGCAGCAGCGGCAGCATCACCTGAGAACTTGCATATATGATCTAGGTACTTCGACCTTTGGGTGACCTGATACAGCTAAAGTTTAGAACCACTGCTATGTAGGCTATCTTCATTTATATTAACTAGCTTAGGTTGGCATGGTAATTTGGAGTAATGCTGTGAGAGGGTCTGAATTTTCTATTGCAAGTGACAGAAATCCAGCTTAAACTAGTTTAAGAAAAAGGGAATTTACAGGCTCCCTCAGCTGAGTTGGAAGATTATTAGGGAAGTTCACAGGTTCAGAGCAGAAACTATAAGAATCAGGGTCATGGAGCTTGTAAAACTGCTTGTTTCTGCATAACTTTGTCATTTTTATAGGTTAGGTTCCTGTGTATGCTTGTCAGGTGGCGCAGATGGTCACAGGCAGCTCCAAATTCACGTCCTCCGAGCATAGCAATTCCAGAAAGAGCTGCTTTTTACCATTTCACAAGCCTACTCTTCAACAGTTAAATTCACAGGAATGAGGGTCAATGACTGACTTAGCCTGGGTCATAAGTCTATTTCTAAGAAAAAGGAGCATAGAAAAGTGTGCCACTACATTGTCAGGAGTGGCACACTTTTGGGTTGCTTTCAAATAAGCTTAACAATCTTTGAAGCAGGACAAGAAATCTAGAGGATTATAGAGTTAGAAAATGGAACATGCTCAAACATGTTAGCTACTTTATTGTATTAGAGTGGTTAACCACTTCATTAAAGGCTTACGGTGCCATAATATGGAAGTTGATGTTTTAGGTGTCTTATTTTGTATAGAGTTAATTTGTGTCATTATAAAAGCAAATATAATTAGAGAAGTGCAAATGAAAACTACAGTGAGGTACCATCTCACACTGGTCATAATGTCCATCATTAAAAAGTCTACAAATAGAAAATGCTGCAGAGGGTGTATTGAAAAGGGAGCCCTTCTACGCTGGTGGTGGGAATGTTGGTTGGTACAGCCACTGTGAAATACAGTGTGGCAGTTCCTCAGAAAACTAAAAACAGAATTGCCATATGATCCAGCAAACCCATTCCTGGGCATATACCCAGACAAAACTACAGTTCAAAAAGATACATGCACCCCTGTGTTCATAGCAGCATCATTCACAATAGCCAAAACATGGAAACATCCTAAATGTTCATTGCCAAATGAATGGATAATGGTGATGTGGTACCTATATAAAATAGCATATTATTCAGTTATGAAAAAGAATGGAAGGCCATTTGCAGCAACATGGATGCAACTAGAGATTATCATACTGTGAAATAACTCAGAAAGAGAAAGACAAATATCCTATGATATCACTTATATGTGGAATCTAAAATATGACCCTAGTAAGCCTATCTACAAAACAGAAAGAGACTCACAGACAGAACAAACTTGTGGCTGCCGAGGGGGAAAGGGTGTAAGGGGAGAGAAAGACGGGGAGTTTTGGATTAGCAGATGTAAAC
This sequence comes from Cervus elaphus, assembly GCF_910594005.1. NCBI lineage: Eukaryota > Metazoa > Chordata > Mammalia > Artiodactyla > Cervidae > Cervus > Cervus elaphus. Next base: position 28,809,496 of record NC_057829.1, on the reverse strand, counting down.
TGTTATATACAGGATGGTTAAACAACATGGTCCTACTCTGTAGCAGGGTACTGTATATACAGGGAACTATACTCAATATCCTGTGATAAACCATAATGGAAAAGAATATTTAAAAAAAAGAATGTATGTATATACCTGAGTCACTTTGCTGTAAGCAGAGACTTGCACATTGTAAAACAACTATACGTCAATAAAAAATTAAATAATAAGAACCTATTACATGAGGAAAAAGTAAGCCTTGAGTATAAAAGTAAATATACCCTGTGTTGTTGTTTAGTTGCTAAGTCGTGTCCAGCTCCTATGCGAGCTCATGGACAGTGGCCCACCTGGCTTCTCTGTCTGTGGGATGTCCCAGGCAAGAGTACTGGAGTGGGTTGCCATTTCCTTCTCCAGGGGTCTTCCTGACCCAGGGATCAAACTTGTGTCTCCTGTATTGATAGGTGGGTTCTTTACCACTGAACCACCAGGGATGCCTAAAAAATACACCTTTGACATCTGGAAAATACTGAGAAATAGGAAAAAAAAAAATCACCTAATATTCTGCTCTCCAGAGACAACTACATTTTGGTGAATTTCCTCTGCATATTTTCTTGTAAAGTTATGATCATATTATAATGTTAAGTTTTTGTTTTGATTAGTATTTATTTATAAATTTCTATCAGAGTATAGCAGAAACTTAATCATCATCTTCAGTATAGATTCCACCAGGGTTGTATAGTGTTTATTTTTTTTAAGATTTAATTTTTTAGAGCAGTTTTAGCTTCATAACAAAATTAAGGGGATGATATGGAAATGTCCCATGTACTCCCTGCTCCCCATATGTGTTGCCCCCCACCAGAATGGCATATTTTTTAAAATTAATGAATCTACATTGACACATCATAATTGCCCAAAGGCCATAGTTTAACATTACCCCTTCACTCTTAGTGAAATTCGAATGTCAAATTCTGTGAAACTGAACAAATATATAATGATATGTATTCATCATTATGATATTACACAGTATTTTTACTGCCCTAAAAATCCTCTGTGCTCCGTTTGTTCATTCCCCGTCATCTTCTAGCAACTACTAATCTTTTTATTCTCTTCATAGTTTTACCTCTTCCAGAATATCATATAGTTGAATTATACAGTATATAGCCTTTTCAGATTGACTTCTTTCACTTAGTAATATTTTTAATTCCTCTATGTTTTTTAATGGCTTGATAGCTCATTTCTTTTTTAGCATTGAATAATATTCTGTTGCCTAGATGTATCACAGTTTATCTGTTCATCTACTAAAGGACATCTTGGTTGCTTCCAAGTTTTGCCCATTATAAATAAAGTTGCTATAAAAATATCCATATGCAGGCTTTTGTGGACATAAATTTTCAACTCCTTTGAGTAAATACTAAACATAATTGCTGGATCATATGGTAAGAGAGTATTAAATTTTTTAAGAAACTGCCAAACTGTCTTCCAAATTGACTGTACCATTTTGCAATCCCACCAGCAATGAATGTTGTAGGATTGATGTTAGTTTTTAAATCTTGTTTTTCATTTGAATTTACAAGTAAGGAATATGTTCATTTTAAGTTTCTTGACATACAGCACTATCGTTAGGTATTTTAAATTTAGTTGTTAAATTTGTTTAATTGTTCATTTGATAGGCAAAAACTGGCTATCTTATTTCAACTTCTTGTGTCCTTGATTACTGATGAGTGAGTTTTTGTTTTGGTGGGTTTAGTTAACTATAGTTCCTCTTCTGTGGCTTTCTGGGTTCTTAACCCACTTATTGGGCTTCCCTGGTGGCTCAGATGGTAAACAATCTGCCTGCAATGCAGGAGACCTGAGTTCAATCCCTGGGTTGGGAAAATCCTCTTGGTAAGGGAACCCACTCCAGTATTCTGGCCTGGAGAATTCCATGGACAGAGGAGCCTGGTGGGCTACAGTCTGTGGGGTCGCAAAGAGTTGGATGTGACTGAGTGACTTTCACTTTCAGCCCACCTATCTGCTGATGTCTTGGGTTTTTTATTGATTTGTAGGAGTTCCTTAAATGAGCTCTGTTTTCTTTAGTTTCCTAGTTTATAGTTTAGTTTTTATTAAAAAATATATAAACCTAAATTATTTTGTGTATTTTAATTCCATCTGGCTTTTGATAGATTGTCTTATTTTTAAGTTTAAAAATTCTCTTTTCAGAGGTCCAGTAACTTTTGTTGTTTTGTTTTTTGTTGATTATGACTCTTTATTTCATCTAGAATAAAGACATTTTCAAGCTTTTTTGTTAATTTCTGTAGGTGTTTCTTGATTCATTGTGAGGTTTAAGGACAATGAAAGATGACAGAGAAACTTTACTGACAAAGTACATTTTAGCAATGAAAAAAATGATAACTTCTTATCTGACAGATCTAAACTTTCTCATCAGAGTTAATGTTTAGACAACATTTCTGGTTAGCCTTCTCTTGGTACAGCAAAAGCATTTGTATTTGCCGGAAATAACATTCATTTATGAAGAAATTATGGCAGAAATCTGTTTAAACAGTGAGAAAATTCTAGACTGTTCAGACAGCCCAGGATTTTGAAAAAAACTTGCGTGTTGGCAAGAGCACAGGAGAGGAAGTGTCTGCATCTGCCACATTCTAGAAGCCTTCCCAAAGAGTTACTGTGAGGCAGCCAAGAGAACAGTGCATTTCACTACTGTGTGGTTCTGGAGGAGGAAACTTAGGAGGACTTCCAGCATGTCAGCTTCTGTGGTGATCTATTTTTATTGATTCAAGTTAGGCGGAAAATGATGTGTGTGTGTGTGTGTGTGTGTGTGTGCACATGTGAGAGAGAGATTGGGAGTTTTCTAATGTGGCAAATGGTGTGTGTGTGTGTGTGAGTGTGATGTGGCAAATGGTGTGTGTGTGTGTGTGTGTGTGTGAGATAGGGAGTTTTCTAATGTGGACTTGAACCTGTTGCTTTCGGTGAAGTCTCTTGGGGAGAGTCAGAGGTGCCTGCACAAAGAGGAATAGGGTGACAAGTGAGAATAAGCAATGGGTGTCTGTTATTGGGGTAAACAGTATTGCAGGGTAACTTGTTTTCCTGTAAGGTAATAAAGAAGAACTTAAAAGTCCATGTTTATGTGGTAAAGAAGGAGCAGGAGAAGAGTGCTAACAGGGCCTTTGGGAAAGCAGGGTAAAATCTGGTTAGTTGAAAATCTGCATCTGCCATGAAGAATCCATTCCAGAAAAGAGACAGACAGAGGTGCTTTGCTGCCAGTTTTTTTTTTTTTTTTTTGCATGCTACAGCTGTGTACTGGGCTAAGGATTTTTTACATGGAACACAGTAGATAAGAGAAAAAACTCAACATTGGGTCCTTTGAGAGAGATTACTAGCCTAAATTGACAGCTTGCTGGCTTAAATACCACACTATTCACCTATTTAATGTTTATGATTGGTTGATTTTGAGTAGTTTCACAGTGTTCTTCAGCCATCAATCCCCACAGTATATTTTGGAACATATTCATCACCTCCAAATCTACAGCTTTTAATTGAACTTATTTTAAAATTTAAAGCCATTGTAGGGAAAAGATGGACCAAGTTAGGAATTAAGGGGATTAATCATGGCTTAGATCTAGATCACAAAGTAAACAATGAAAAAGTGTACTATTATCCAGTTAATCTAACTGTAGTAGTACCTAAAGAGAAAACAAACAGCATTTTTAAGCATGTATTATCATGGTGATAGCAAACATGTATATTTTTCTTTTAACATGAACTATCAAGTGAGTACTCTTCTATGAAAAATAAGATAGTAGCTCTTACTCAGTTATTAAGTCAGTTTACTGGAATTAACAATGTTCTATGGGCAGTCTTAAAGTCTGACTTAAACATTTTATTCACAGGGAAAATAGATTAGGAAATTTTCCTATCCTTCCTTTTTTTAAATAATGGCCATATTTCTCTTGTAGGTGTGTGAGCCTGTAAAATTAAACCTTTGAAGATGATCTGGTATATTTTAGTTGTAGGGATTCTACTTCCCCAGTCTTTGGCCCATCCAGGCTTTTTTACTTCTATTGGTAAGTCTTAATTATTTTGTCATTGTTTTTGTATTTAAAAATTTCCTTTTTTTCCTGCTTTTAAATCAATAAAAACAAATACATTGTATTCACAGGGACTGATACATTACTTCAGTCCCTACCCCTCTGAAAGTCTTTCTTTTAAAGTCATTTTTTTCCTTCATATTTAAATATTTAATTTTTTCTGATTGCCAAAACTTAGTAAAGCATACAAAAGAAAATTCTCTGGTAGAGTCTACCTGGCAAATCACTTAATGTATATACTTAGTCTTTTGTATTTTCCTATATGCGTACTCTGTATGTTTTAAAAGAGGTGTTTTCCTACATCCTGTTGACGAGTTTTACCCTTATGTGATTGTGGAGCTAAATAAAACACAAGCAAGTATATTTATGACACTTAATTCTGGGATGTAAAATGGTGAGTTTTCTCATCCTATTGGAGCTTCCCTAGTGGGAGGAGCCTGGTGGGCTGCCGTCTATAGGGCTGCACAGAGTCGGACACAACTGAAGTGACTTGGCAGCAGCAGAGGCTCAGACAGTAGAGGATCTGCCTGAAATACAGACCTGTGTTCGATCCCTGAGTCAGGAAGATCCCCTGGAGAAGGGAATGGCTACCCACTCCAGTGTTCTTGCCTGGAGAATCCCATGGACAGAGAAACCTGGTGAGCTACAGTCCATGTGGTCGCAGAGACACAATTGTGCAACTTTTTTCTCTCATCCCATTAGGAGTAACTAAATATGGATATTTGAATTTCAGTTGTGAAGTATACTTTTTGTTAGTGTGGTCTTTGCCAAATTGAATAAAAATTTAATTCTCAGTACTCTCAAAACCCAAAAAAGATGAGGGGAGAGGTAGGGAAGAAGAAACGTTGATCCTTGGAAAGTAATGTTTTGAAATTAAAAAATAAATTCTTCCATGAAAAGACAATTTTGTCGATGTGGTCCAAACTTGCAGAATTAAGTAGCTTGAAAATTAGAATTGGACCACATGCTTAGAAAAGTTTGGGGCTTAATTTTTATTTATTTGGTTTTAAAAAGAAAAAAAAAATGGTGCTCTCTGCAACATATCTGGTTCATGCCAGTTAAGTCCTTTCATTAAATGAAGCATTCTCAATCATTCTTAAATTATTCTAGAAAACTTGTTTTGACAGTATGGGTATTTGATAACTTTCTTCTCTTTTCCTCCTTTTAGGTCAGATGACTGATTTGATTCATACTGAAAAAGATCTGGTGACTTCCCTGAAAGACTATATAAAGGCAGAAGAGGACAAATTAGAACAAATAAAAAAGTAAGCCAAGTGTTTTACTTATTATGACTGACTCCACCTGGATGTTTTCTTCCTGGTTAAAACATTCTTTAAGTGAAAATGAAAGCCCTCTGTCAGTCTTAGAAGGCCAGATAAGGGCTAAAATAGGACCACAGAAAACAAAAGTTAGGCCCAATTAAAGACTTCACGTGGAAGAATATGGATTGAGATAAGAGTGTAAATGGATACAGGTAATTGACTGACTGTTTTTTTTTTTTTTTTAATAGTTGCTAATATCTCTATCCTCCCTAATCAAGCAATTTTCCACTGCTATTTATCCTTTAGTTTTATGGTTGCATTCTAGAGATTACAGTGGTAAGTATAGTATTATTTAATTGATATGGTTTTTCTTCAAATGCTAATTTATCTTTAATTGACTTAGGTTCATAGTTAATCCTGACCTGAGAGTTCCTAGCCTTTGTTTAATGAGTAGCTAAGTAGTCAGGTTTTTTTTTAAGATTTATTTATTTATTTTTGGCTGTGCAGGGTCTTCATTGCATCACTCAGGCTGTCTCTAGTTGCAGTGCACAGGCTTCTCTTGTTGTGTACCTGGGCTGCAGGTGCATGGGCTTCAGTAGTTGTGCATGGGCTTAGTTGCCATTTGGCATGTGGGATCTTCCTGGTATAGGGATTGAACCTGTGTCTCCTGCGTTGGCAGGCAGATTCTCAACCACTGGACTATCAGGGAAGCCCCAGTTTTTCTGTTTTAAAATATAGTTTCTAAGTACTGAGTACAAAATTTTTCTGTAAGTGTGATTTAAATGAATATGTAAGTGAATTTGGATTGGGCTGATTTGTACTTTGTAATAATCAATTGTTTGGACTTGTAGGGAAATAAATTTTTAGATTCTTACAGAGGGGTCCAATCAACTTTTACTAAGATATGTTACATTTACTATAACCATTTGGGAGAAACAACAAGCTAAAAAAGTCTTATGTTTTAATTTTGCCAAATTAGATTTTATCTGTAAAGAATCTTGCTTTTTAAAAATAGGCAAAACACTCTCTGACATAAATCACAGCAAGATCCTCTATGACCCACCTCCCAGAATATTGGAAATAAAAGCAAAAATAAACAAATGGGACCTAATGAAACTTAAAAGCTTTTGCACAACAAAGGAAACTATAAGCAAGGTGAAAAGACAGCCTTCAGAATGGGAGAAAATAATAGCAAATGAAGAAACAGACAAAGGATTAATCTCAAAAATATACAAGCAACTCCTGCAGCTCAATTCCAGAAAAATAAATGACCCAATCAAAAAATGTGCCAAAGAACTAAACAGACATTTCTCCAAAGAAGACATACAGATGGCTAACAAACACATGAAAACTTGCTCAACATCACTCATTATTAGAGAAATGCAAATCAAAACCACAATGAGGTACCATTACACGCCAGTCAGAATGGCTGCTATCCAAAAGTCTAAGAGCAATAAATGCTGGAGAGGGTGTGGAGAAAAGGGAACCCTCTTACATTGTTGGTGGGAATGCAAACTAGTACAGCCACTATGGAAAACAGTGTGGAGATTTCTTAAAAAATTGGAAATAGAACTGCCATATGACCCAGCAATCCCACTCCTGGACATACACACTGAGGAACCCAGATCTGAAAGAGACACGTGCACCCCAATGTTCATCGCAGCACTGTTTATAATAGCCAGGACATGGAAGCAACCTAGATGCCCATCAGCAGATGAATGGATAAGGAAGCTGTGGTACATATACACCATGGAATATTACTCAGCCATTAAAAAGAATTCATTTGAATCAGTTCTAATGAGGTGGATGAAACTGGAGCCCCTTATACAGAGTGAAGTAAGCCAGAAAGATAAACACCAATACAGTATACTAACACACATATATGGAATTTAGGAAGATGGTAACGATAACCCAATATGCAAAACAGAAAAAGAGAGACAGATGTACAGAACAGACTTTTGAACTCTGTGGGAGAAGGCAAGGGTGGGATGTTCTGAGAGAACAGCATTGAAACAAGTGTACTATCAAGGGTGAAACAGATCACCAGCCCAGGTGGGATGCATGAGACAAGTGCTCAGGGCTGGTGCACTGGGAAGACCCAGAGGGATGGGATGGGGAGGGAGGCAGGAGGGGGGATCGGGATGGGGAACACATGTAAATCCAAGGCTGATTCGTGTCAATGTATGGCAAAAACCACTACAATATTGTAAAGTAATTAGCTTCCAACTAAGAAAAATAAATGGAAAAAAAATCTTTATAATTTTGCTTAAAAAAATTTTTAGGTATAGTTTTAACTCAAAAATCCCCAATCTGTTTTGAGTGCTTTACTAAATTATGTTCTTCCTCATTAAGTGTGTATATACTTTATGTATATTCCATTTATGTCTTACATTTTAGATGGGCAGAGAAATTAGATCGGTTAACTAGCACAGCAACAAAAGATCCAGAAGGATTTGTTGGACACCCTGTAAATGCATTCAAATTAATGAAACGTCTGAACACTGAGTGGAGTGAGTTGGAGAATCTGGTCCTTAAGGATATGTCAGATGGTAAGTCAGATGGTAAAACTAACGAGCCAAAAAAAAAAAGCATTTTTGGTACAACCTGTAGAAATGCCAAAATAAGTGATAAATTCAGTTCCCAGAATATCAGGTGTTCAGTCTTATAACTGAATTATTGCTGAAATGTGTTTCATTTGACTAGGGTTAATTTAGCCTAGATCCTGAATTCTTGATTTAAAAAAAAAATGTGAGTAAAAACTGAAAACAAAGAGAAATAAAATTTTATTCTTAAAAAAGTAATTTCTACTCTTCATTTGCTTAACACTGGTCCTTTTTACTTTGAAACATACTAAAGTGAATCTATTATTGGCATATAGCTTTATTTCTGATGATAATCATTTGCATTTTAGGATTACCTTCAGATTTTAAAAATTTATGGCTAGTTCTTTATCTTCTAATCAATTATTAATGTACTGGGAGTACTGATAAGGGAAAACATTAGCTGTGTTTTACCTAGTCCTTTGAAGCTTAGGATTGTTTTGTTTAACATAAACTATAAATTTAAAACTGAGACTGCAAACAGTAGTAATGAATGTCCTTCTCAGTGAAACAATAAAATTATAGTTGGAGTAATGAGATGTTTTAGATATTTAAGTAACATATACAGAAAACTAAGTCTGAAGTTTAAGGAAGTAAAGGTATTATTATGTTTAGTACATAGTATTTATTTGTTGAATGATTGAAGATGGCAAAAAAAAAAAAAAAGAACTGAGCCAGCTGTGTAGGTGAAATACTCCAAGGGGGCTTTCAAGTGTTTGTGAGCAGTAAACCAAACTATTATGCATAGGACAGGAAAACCTTGCTAAGAAAAATTAAGGCAAGCACTTATAAATATTTTGACATGAGAAGGAAATACCTGTGGTCATTTGCTCTCATATAACACCATGAGAATATTTTTAAGGTCATACATATTCATATATATGTGTGTTTGTATACATATATACATGTTTATTTATTATTTAAAAAAAACCTCAAGTAATGACCTGTATGACCTAAGTGTTTTTAAAATAAGATAAGCCCTAAGACTTTGGTATTTTAATCCATGGTAGTACCCCATAATGCCATAGTAGATATACATTTTCTCTTATTGGAGAGGATTTTAAGCAACTTCTAGGAGATTTTTTTTGAGGCATAAAAAACATTACAGTTCTCTATAAAACTTGCTTATAAAAATTGTGTGGATTTTGTGACTTAAAACTAAAGAATATGCTTAATATGAACTTAGACCTCTTCAACTAGTTGTTTGTTTATACATTTCAATTAACATAAAAATACCTGGCCTTTTGATGATCAGAGTATGTGCATAGTTGATTATAAGTAAATGAGAATGGAGGGAAGTCTCATACCTAACTTTGATCTGCAGATGATGACACATATATTATTCACATTTTAAATCACTTTTTGTTTCTGTCGTATTGCTTTATTAAGAGAGTATTTAGCACCCATTTTCCTTCTGAGTTATGTGTATGTCCTTGTGCTTAGTTTCCCAGTTGTGTTCGACTCTTTACAACCCTTTGGACTGTAGCCTGCCAGGCTCCTCCGTTCATGGGATTTTTTTCCTTAATATATATATTTTATTGAATTATGGTTGATTTACAGTGTTTCAGATACACAGCAAGGTGATTCATTTATATGTATGCATATATTATTTTTGAAATTATTTTCCATTATAGATTTTTACAAGATATTGACTATAGTTCCTTGTGTTATACAGTAAACCTTTGTTGCTTGTTGTATATCTGTATTTTTTAATTAGAAATTTAGCATTTTATTCATAGTAACTAAAAGTGTAATCAAAATGTCATATATTTTTTAATTAGGCAAAATTTCATAAGTTTTCTAAAATATATATATTATACATATGTATACGAAAACTTTACTACTATACTTGATAAAGCCTTGAGAATATTAAAAAAAAAAAAAGAGATGGGGAAATTGGAAAACATAATCTAAGTGAAATGGGAGCACTGAATATAAAATAGAAAAAGTGAAACAAACTAAATAAAAGTAAAAGATCATCACGTAGTTCCATGGAATGTTTTTTAGGCAAGAATGCTGGAGGAGTTGCCATTTTCCTCCTCCAGGGGATCTTGCTGATCAGGGATCAAATCTCCTGTGTCTCCTCCTTTGAAGGCAAATTCTTAACCTGCTGAGCCATCAGGGGAGACCTAGGAGTTACATAGTTATCAGTAATTAGTTTCTGAATTTGATTTTTGCTATATTTTATGTAAAACATTTTAAAATTAATATTAGGATTTATGTAGAGCAAACCTTGATTGATGAACACTATATTTAATAAATGAGCTTAAAGAATTCCACCAAACTATATATTTACACATTTATGTGATATGTGGCACATGGAAGAAGAAAATAGAACTTTAAGAGCATACATTTTATCTGAAAATCTAATTTGTTGCCAGTGAATATGGTTTTCAAGTCTTTAAATCTGTTTGCTTGTCAAGCTTCAAGCTTAGCAGAGGCTATACTGTGTAACTAAAACCTGTTCATATAGATATAATTTATGCAGTGACCTCATATTACATAAAGTGAAGTCGCTCAGTCTTGTCTGATTCTGCTATCCCATGGACTGTAGTCTACCACGCTCCTCTGTCCATGGGATTTTCCAGGAAAGAGTACTAGAGTGGGTTGCCATTTCCTTCTCCAGGGATCTTCCTGACCCAGGGATTGAACCCAGGTCTCCTGCACTGCAGGCAGACGCTTTACCCTCTGAGCCACCAGGGAAGCCCTGTTGCCAGATTACATAAGCAACATTAAAAATGGTCTGGGGCCATATGACCCAGCAATCCCACTTCTGGGCATACACACTGAGGAAACCAGATCTGAAAGAGACACGTGCACCCCAATGTTCATCGCAGCACTGTTTATAATAGCCAGGACATGGAAGCAACCTAGATGCCCATCAGCAGATGAATGGATAAGGAAGCTGTGGTACATATACACCATGGAATATTACTCAGCCATTAAAAAGAATTCATTTGAATCAGTTCTAATGAGATGGATGAAACTGGAGCCCCTTATACAGAGTGAAGTAAGCCAGAAAGATAAAGAACATTACAGCATACTAACACGTATATATGGAATTTAGAAAGATGGTAATGATAACCCTATATGCAAAACAGAAAAAGAGACACAGATGTACAGAACAGACTTTTGGACTCTGTGGGAGAAGGCGAGGGTGGGATGTTTCGAGAGAACAGCATGTATACTATCTATGGTGAAACAGATCACCAGCCCAGGTGGGATGCATGAGACAAGTGCTCGGGCCTGGTGCACTGGGAAGCCCCAGAGGAATCAGATGGAGAGGGAGGTGGGAGGGGGGATCGGGATGGGGAATACATGTAACTCCATGGCTGATTCATGTCAATGTATGACAAAACCCACTGCAATGTTGTGAAGTAATTAGCCTCCAACTAATAAAAATAAATGAAGAAAAAAAAAATGGTTTGGGAAGATTTAACAAGTTAGAAGTATATGAAGTCTCATTCAGTGTATTTAATTTTTTCTTGTTACACATGATATAGTGGAAAATTACAATAATATAGATTAAAAAAAATCTTTATAAGGCTTATGTTGGAAATTAAAAGTCTGTGAGGGTCTAGAGTCTTTTTTCTTCCTATTTTATTGAGATATAATTGACACATGGTACTATAGAAGTTTAAAGTGTACAGTACATTGATTTGACTTACACACATTATGGAATGATTATCACAGTTAATTAGTGAACATTCATCATCCCATGTAGTTACAAAATTTAAAAAATAGAAAAAAATGTTTTTCCTTGTAATGAGAACTCTCAGGATGTACTTTTTTTATGTAGCAGTGTTAATTATATTTATCATGTTGTACATTATATCCTCTGTACTTATTTATCTTATACCTTTCGCCTGCCTTCCTCCAAATCCCCTATACCCCTACCACCTGCCTCTGATAACCACAATCCTGATCTCTTTTTGTATGAGTTGTATTTCGAAATATAACTGACCTACAACACTATGTTAGTTCCTGTTATACAACATATTGATCCTATATTTCTGTGTATTTCAAAATGATCACCATGAGAAGTCTAGGTATGAAATGTCATTACCGTTCAAATATATTACATAGTTATCAACTATATTCCCTACATTGTACATTTCAAACTTGTGTCTAAATCTTTTTTTGCTCCTCTGTTTTAAGGTTTTATCTCTAACCTAACCATTCAGAGACAGTACTTCCCTAATGATGAAGATCAGGTTGGGGCAGCCAAAGCTCTGTTGCGTCTCCAGGACACCTACAATTTGGATACAGATACCATCTCAAAGGGTGATCTCCCAGGTAAGAATTCTTGTAGCCTATGAAAAAATCCATCTTCTGGCTTCTCTGTTCAGTCCATTAGGACACTATTAATATAAGGAGACTTTAACTTTAGTTTGTTTCATAGCCTTTGAGGTCAAAACAACGTTTTCTCTTGTTCTTAATAGTTGTAGATAAGCTGCTAGCTTATTACTGTGAAAGCCTGTGTTTTAGGGACTAACTTAAGCAATTTTAGCATGAAAGAAACTATTTTTCTAAATGTCTGTCTTTAGAATACCAAAGTTTATATGTAAAGTTATAAGGGAATTAATAAAGTTTGTATGTTTAATAATTTAAAACCAAGGCATGTTGAGTGTGCTGATTTTTAGTATTCTATAGTATGAAACATCCTGCTTTCTGACTTCTTTTTCACAAACACTTTTTAAAATACTTTATTTTTGGCTGTGCTGGGTGTTTGTTGCTTCGTGTGGGATTTCTGTCGTTGCAGAGAGTGGGAGCTGCTCTAGTTGCGGTATGCTAGCTTCTCATTGCAGTGGCTTCTCTTGTTGCAGAGCACAGGCTCTAGAGCACTCAGGCTTGAGCAGTTATGGAGAGTGGAATGAGTAGTTGCGGCTTTCGGGCTCTAGAGTGTGGGCTCAGTATTTGGCACACACGCTTAGTTGCCTCATGGCATGTGGGATCCTCCTGGGCCAGGGATTAAACTGGTGTCTGTGCATTGCAAGGTGGAATGTCAACCACTGGACCACCAGGGAAGCCCCCAGGCCCTCTTTTTTTAAGTTACAGCTGATTTCACAGTAATCCATTTACATTTTTTATTGTGAAAAGAACATAAAAACAAAATTTACCATGTTAACCAATTTTAAATATGCAGTTTATGGCATTAGGTGCATTTGCATTTTTATGCAATCATTATTACCATCCATCTGCTTAGCTCTCTTCATCTCGTGAAACTGAAGCTCTGTACTCATTAAACAATAACTCCCCAACCCCCACTTTCCCAGCCCCAAGCAACTGTCATTCTACTTTTTGTCTCTGATTTTGACTACTCTGAGTACATCATGTAAGTAGAATCATACAGTGTTTGCCTTTTTGTGACTGGCTTATTTCACTTAAGATGATGTCCTTCAAGGGTCATCCATGTTGTTGTATATGTTGAAACTTCCTTCATTTTAAAGACTGAATAATATTCCATTGTATATATCCATATTTTGTTATGCATTCATCCATCAGTGGACACTTGGGCTCCTTCCACATGTCAGCTATTGTGAATAATGCTGCTGTGAACAAGGGTATGCAAATAGCTCTTCAAGACACTGCCTTTCATTCTTGAGTATATACCCAGGAGTGGAATTGCTGGATCAGATGGTATTAATTTTTGAGAAGACACCATACTCTTTTCCATAGTAGATAAAGCATTACATTCCTACCAACAGTGCACAAGGGTTCCAGTTTCTCTAGACTGTTGCCTACACTGGTTATTTTCTTTTTTTAAGTTAATTTATTTGTTTACACAAATTTCATATATACAGAGAAGTATAGAGAATAACTTTCATGAACCTGCCACCTAGCATGCATATTAATATTGTACTTTATTTGCCACATAATTATGTATTTATTTATTTATGTTTAATTGGAGGATAATTACTTTACAATTGAAGAAGGAAATGGCAACCCACTCCAATATTCTTGCCTGGAGAATCCCCATGAACAGAGGGGTCTGATGGGCTACAGTCCATGGGGTCTCAAAGGGTCGAACATGACTGAGCGACTTAAGCACAATTACTTTACAATACTGTGATGGTTTTTGCCGTAAATCAGCATGAATTGGCCATAGGTACACATGTCCCCTCACTTTTGATACTCCCTCCCTTCTCCCTTCCACTCTATGCATCTAGGTTTTCACAGAGCACTGGCTTTGGGTCCCCTGCATCAAATATCAAACTCCCACTGACTGTCTGTTTTACATATGGAAATGTATATGTTTCAATGCTATTCTCTCAAATCATCCCACCCTCTCCTTCCCCCACTGTGTCCAAAAGTCTGTTCTTTATGTCTGTGTCTCCTCAGATGCCCTGCACATAGGATCATTGGTACTAACTTTCTAGATTCCATATGTATGTGTTAATGTACAATATTTGTCTTTCTCTTTCTTATTTACTTCACTCTGTATAATACACTCTATGTTTATTTATCTCATTAGAATTGACTCAAATGCATTCCTTTTTATAGCTGAGGAATATTCCATTGTGTAATGTACCAGTTTCCTTATCCATTCACCTGTCTATGGACATATGGGTTGCTTCCACGTTCAGTTCAGTTGCTCAGTCATGTCTGACTCTTTGCAATGCTATGGATTGCAGCAAGCCAAGCTTCCCTGTCCATCACCAACTCCCGGAGTTTGCTCAAACTCATGTCCATCGAGTTGGTGATGCTATCCAACCATCTCATCCTTTGTTGTCCCCTTCTCCTCCCACCTTCAATCTTTCCCTACATCAGGGTCTTTTTCAGTGAGTCAGCTCTTTGCGTCAGGTGGCCAAAGTATTGGAGTTTCAGCTTCAGCATCAGTCCTTCCAATGAATATTCAGGATTGATTTCCTTTAGGATTGACTGGTTTGATCTCCTTGCAGTCCAAGGGACTCACCAGAGTCTTCTCCAATACCACAGTTCAAAAGCATCAATTCTTCAGCACTCAACTTTCTTTATAGTCCAACTCTAACAGCCATACATGACTACTGGAAAAATCATAGCTTTGACTAGACGGACCTTTGTCGGCAAAGTAATGTCTCTGCTTTTTAATATGCTATCTAATTTGGTCATAGCTTTTCTTCCAGGGAGCAAGCGTCTTTTAATTTCAGAGCTGCACTCACCATCTGCAGTGATTTTGGAGCCCCCAAAAATAGTCTCTCACTGTTTCCATTGTTTCTCCATCTATTTGCCATGAAGTGATGGGACCGGATGCCATGATCTTAGTATTTTGAATGTTGAGTTTTAAGCCAACATTTTCACTCTCCTCTTTCACTTTCAAGAGGCTCTTTAGTTCCTCTTCGCTTTCTGTCACAAGGGTGGTGTCATCTGCATATCTGAGCTTAATGTTATTTCTCCTAGCAATCTTGATTCCAGCTAGTGCTTCATCCAGCTTGGCATTTCGCATGATATATTCTGCATATAAGTTAAATAAGCAGGGTGGACAATAAACAGCTTTGACGTACTCCTTTCCCGACTTGGAACCAGTCCGTTGTTCGATGTCCGGTTTTAACTGTTGCTTCTTGACCTGCATAAGATTTCTCAGGAGGCAGGTCAGGTTGTCTGGTATTCCCGTATTACCACAGTATGTTGTGATCCACACAGTCAAAGGCTTTGGCATAGTCAATAAAGCAGAAATAGATGTTTTTCTGGATCTTTCTTGCCTTTTTGATGATCCAACAGATGTTGGCAATTTGATCTCTGGTTCCTCTGCCTTTTCTAAAACCAGCTTGAACATCTGGAAGTTCACGGTTCATGTACTGTTGAAGCCTGCCTTGGAGAATTTTGAGCATTACTTTGCTAGTGTGTGAGATGAGTGCAATTGTGTGGTAGTTTGAGCGTTCTTTGGCATTGCCTTTCTTTGCAATTGGAATGAAAACTGACCTTTTCCAGTGCTGTGGCCACTGCTGAGTTTTCCAAATTTGCTGGCATATTGAGGGCAGCACTTTCACAGCATCATCTTTTAGGATTTGAAATAGCTCAACTGTGATTCCATCACCTCCACTAGCTTTGTTCATAGTGATGCTTCCTAAGGCCCACTTGACTTCATGTTCCAACATGTCTGGCTCTAGGTGGGTGATCACACCATCGTGGTTATCTGGGTCATTAAGATCTATTTTTGTATAGTTCTTCTGTGTATTCTTGCCCCCTCTTCTTAATATCTTCTGTTTCTGTTAGGTCCATACCATTTCTGTCCTTTATTGAGCCCATCTTTGCATGAAATGTTCCCTTGGTCTCTAATTTTCTTGTAGAGATCTCTAGTCTTTCCCATTCTATTGTTCTCTATTTCTTTGCATTAATCACTGAGGAAGTGTTCCTTATCTCTCCTTGCTGTTCCTTGGAACTTTGCGTTCAGATAGGTATATCTTTCCTTTTCTCCTTTGCCTTTTGCTTCTCTTCTTTTCTCAGCTATTTGTAAGACCTCCTCAGACAACCATTTTGCCTTTTTGTATTTCTTTTTCTTGGGAATGGTCTTGATCACTGCCTCCTGTACAATGTCACAAACCTCCGTTCATAGTTCTTAAGGCACTCTGTCTATTAGATCTAATCCCTTGAATCTATTTGTCACTTCCACTGCATAATTGTAAGGGATTTGATATAAGTCATACTTGAATGGCCTAGTGGTTTCCCCTACTTTCTTCAATTTCAGTCTGAATTTGGCAATAAGGAGTTCGTGGTCTGAGCCACAGTCAGCTCCTGGTCTTGTTTTTCTGACTGTATAGAGCTTCTCCATCTTTGGCTGCAAAGAATATAATCAGTCTGATTTCAGTATTCACCATCTGGTGATGTCCACGTGTAGAGTCGTCTCTGGTGTTGTTGGAAGAGGGTGTTTGCTATGACCAGTGTGTTCTCTTGGCAAAACCCTGTTAGCCTTTGCCCTGCTTCTTTTTGGATTCCCAAGGCCAAATTTGCCTTGTTACTCCAGGTATCTCTCGACTTCCTACTTTTGCATTCCAGTCCCCTATGATGCAAAGGACATCTTTTTTTGGTATTAGTTCTAGAAGTTCTTGTAGGTCTTCATAGAACCCGTTCAGCTTCTTCAGCATTACTGGTCGGGAATAGACTTGGATTATTGTGATATTGAATAGTTTGCCTTGGAAACAAATGGCGATCATTCTGTTGTTTTTGAGATTGTACCCAATGCAGTCCAAGTACTGCATTTTGGACTCTATTGTTGACTATGAGGACTACTCCATTTCTTCTAAGGGATTCTTGCCCACAGTAGTAGATATAATGGTCTTCTGAGTTAAATTCACCCATTCCAGTCCATTTTAGTTCACTGATTCCTAAAATGCCAATGTTCACTCTTGTTGTCTCCTGTTTGACCACTTCCAATTTGCCTTGATTCATGGACCTAATATTCCAGGTTCCTATGCAGTGTTGTTCTATATAGCATCAGACTTTACTTCCATCGCCAGTCCCATCCACAACTGGGTGTTGTTTTGCTTTGGCTCCATGTGTTTGTTCTCTCTGGGGTTATTTCTCCACTCTTCTCCAGTAGCATATTGGGCACCTACCAACCTGGGGAGTTCATCTTTCAGTGTCCTGTCTTTCAGTGTATATCCATGTCATCTTTCAATATCACACCCATGTCCTAGCTATTGTAAACAGTGCTGCAGTGAACACTGGGGTACATGTGTCCTTTTCAATTATGGTTTCCTTAGGGTAAATGCCCAGTATTGGGATTGCTGGGTCGTATGTTAGTTTTTTCCTAGTTTTTAAAGGAATCTCTGTACTGTTCTCCGTAGTGGTTATATCAATTTGTTTTCCCACCAGGAGTATAACAGGGTTCCCTTTTCTCTACATCAAACAACATTTATTGTTTGTAGATGTTTTGATAGCCATTCTGACCAATGAGAGGTGATACCTCATTATAATTTTAATTTGCATTCCTCTAATAATGAGCAGTGTTGAGCATCTTTCATGTGTTTATTAGTCATCTGTATGTCGTCTTTGGAGAAATGTCTGTTTAGGCCTTCTCCCTGCTTTTTGATTGGATTGTTTGTTTTTCTGGTATTGAGCTGCATGAACTGCTTGTATATTTTGGAGATTAAATCTTTGTCAGTCATTAAGTTTGCTGTTATTTTCTCCCATTCTGAGGGTGGGTTGTCTTTTCACCTTGCTTATAATTTCCTTTGTTGTGCAAAATTTTTAAGTTTAATTAGGTCCCAATTGTTTGTTTTTATTTCCTTTCCTCTAGGAGGCAGGTCATAGAGGATCTTGCTGTGATTTATGTTAGAGAGTGCTCTGCCTATGTTTTCCTCTAAGATTTTTATAGTTTCTGGTCTTACATTTAGGTCTTTAATCTATTTTGAGTTTATTTTTGTGTATGGAGTTAGGAAGTGTTCTAATTTCATTCTTTTAGTAACATAGTTGACCAGTTTTCCCTGAACTACTTGTTGAAGAGACAGTTTTCTCCATTATATATTTTTGCCTCCTTTGTCAAAGATAAGGTCCACTGGGGCATGGATTTATCTCCAGGCTTTATATCTTGTTCCATTGGTCTGTATTTCTGTTTTTGTGCCAGTACCATACTGTCTTGATGACTGTAGCTTTGTAGTATAGTGTGAAGTCAGGATGGTTGATTCCTGCAGTTCCATTCTTCTTTCTCAAGTTTACTTTGGCTGTTCAGCATCGCTTGTGTTTCCATACAAATTGTGAAATTATTTGTTCTAGTTCTGTGAAAAATACCATTGGTAGTTTGATAGTGATTACATTGAATCTATAGATTGCTTTGGGTCATATAGTCATTTATACTATATTGATTCTTTTTTTTTTTTTTCATTTATTTTTATTAGTTGGAGGCTAATTACTTTACAATATTGTAGTGGGTTTTGTCATACATTGACGTCAATCTAACAACATTGTGTATCTTTCCATCTTCCGGTGTCATCTTTGATTTCTTTCATCAGTATCTTACAGTTTTCTGCATACAGATCTTTTGTCTCTTTAGGTAAATTTATTCCTAAGTATTTTCTTTTTATTGCAATGGTGAGTGGGATTGTTTCCTTAATTTCTCTTTCTGATTTTTCATTATTACTATATAGGAATTCCAGGGATTTCTGTGTATTAATTTTATATCCTGTGACTTTACTGTATTCATTGATTAGCTCTAATAGTTTTCTGATGGCATCTATAGGGTTTTCTATGTAGAGAATCATGTCATCTGCAAACAGTGAGAGTTTTACTTTTTCTTTTCCAATCTGGATTCCTTTTATTTCTTTTCTCTGATTGCTGTGGCTAGGACTTCCAAAACTATGTTGAATAATAGTAGTGAGAGTGGGTATCCTTGTCTTGTTCCTGATTTTAGAAGAAATGCTTTCAGTTTTTCACCATTGAGGATATTTGCTGTGGGTTTGTTGTATATGGCCTTTATTATGTTGAGCTATGTTTCTTCTGGTTTTGAATTTTGTCAAAGGATTTCTTTGTATCTATTGAAATGATCATATGATTTTTGTCTTTCAATTTGTTAATATGGTGTATCACATTTATTTGTATATTGAAGAATATTTGCATCCCTGGGATAAAGCTAACTTGTTCATGATGTATGATCTTTTAAGAGTATTATTGCATTCTGTTCACTAGAATTTTGTTGAGGACTTCTGCATCCATGTTCATTAGTGATTTTGGCCTGTAATTTTCTTTTATTTTGACATCTTTGTCTGGTTTTGGTGTCAGGGTGATGGTGGCCTTATAGAATGAATTTGGGAGTTTTCCTTCCTCTGCATTTTTCTGGAAGAGTTTGATCAGGATAAGTGTTAGCTCTTCTCTAGACTTTTGATAGAATTCACCTATGAAGCTATCTGGCCCTTGGCTTTTGTTTGTTGGAGATTTTTGATTTCAGTTTTGATTTCCATGCTAGTGATTGATCTGTCCATATTTTATTTCTTCCTGGTTGAGGTTTGGAAGGTTATACTTTTCTAAGAATTTGTCCATTACTTTCAAGTTGTTCATTTATTGGCATATAGTTGCTCATAGTAGTCTCTTAGGATCCTTTGTATTTCTGTGTTGTCTGTTGTAACTTCTCCTTTTTCATTCCTGATTTTATTGATTTGAGTTTTGATTTTTAATTCCTCTTTTTCTTGATGAGTCTGGCTAACGGTTTGTCAATTTTATCTTCTTAAAGAACCAGCTTTGCTATAGTCTTTCATTTCTTTTTCATTTATTTCTGCTCTGATCTTTATGATTTCTTTCCTTCTACTAGCTTAGGGGTTTTTTTCTTGTTGTTCTTTTTCTAGTTGCTTTAGCTGTAAGTTTAGGTTGTGTGTTTGATGTCTCTCTTGTTTCTTGAGGTAGACTTATATTGCTGTAAGCTTCCCTCTTTGCACTGCTTTTACTGCATCCCATAGATTTTGAGTTGTCATGATTTCTGTCATTTGTTTTTAGGCATGCTTTCTTTAGTTATCTCTTGATTATTCAGAAGTGTGTTGTTTAGCAACCACGTGTTTGTGTTTTTTTTACTGTTTCCTGTAGTTGATATCTAATCTTACAGTGTTGTGATCAGAAAAGATGCTTGGAATGATTTCAATTTTAAATAAATTTACCAAGGCTTGGTTTGTGGCCCAGGATGTGATCTAGCCTGGAGAATGTTCCATGTGCACTTGGGAAAATAATTAAATCTATTGCTTTTGGATGAAATGCCCTGTAGATATCATTTAGGTCCAGTGGGTACAATGTATCATTTAAAGCCTGTGTTTACTTATTAATTTTCTGTCTAGATTTTTCCACTGGAAAAATCCCCCACTATTATTGTGTTACTATTTGTTAGTATTTGCCTTATTTTTTGAGGTGCTCCTGTGTTGAGTGCATATGTATTTGTAATCATTATGTCTTCTTGAATTGATCCCCTGATCATTATGTAGTGTCCTTCTTTGTCTCTTCTAACGTTCTTTATTTTAAAGTCTATTTTGTCTGATATGAGCATTGCTATTTCCTCTTTCTTTTGGTCTCTATTTGCATGGAATATCTTTTTCCAGTCCCTCACTTTCAGTTTGTTCATGTCCCTAGGTTTGAGGTGGATCTCCAGTAGACAGTATATATAGGGGTCTTGTTTTGGTATACATTCAGCCAATCTGCGTCTTTTGGTTGAAGCATTTAGCTCATTTACATTCAGGGTAACTATTGATGAGTATGATCCTGTTACCACTTACTTTATTGTTTTGGGTTTGTTTTTATAGGCCTTTTCTGTGTTTCTTGTCTAGAGAAGTTCCTTTAGCATT
This sequence comes from Cervus elaphus, assembly GCF_910594005.1. Taxonomy (NCBI): domain Eukaryota; kingdom Metazoa; phylum Chordata; class Mammalia; order Artiodactyla; family Cervidae; genus Cervus; species Cervus elaphus. The sequence goes on along the minus strand of NC_057829.1, from coordinate 28,788,332 downwards.
TGTTGAAAGGCTGGTTTGGTGGTGCTGAATTCTCTTAGCTTTTGCTTGTCTGTAAAGCTTTTGATTTCTCCTTTGAATGAGATTCTTGCTGGATAGAGTAATCTCAGTTGTAGGTTTTTGCTTTTTAAAAGCTGGTTTTTTGAAAAAATAAACAAAATTGACAAGCCATTAGCAAGACTCATTAAGAAACAAAGAGAGAAGAACCAAATTAACAAAATTAGAAATGAAAATGGAGAGATCACAACAGACAACACTGAAATACAAAGGATCATAAGAGACTACTACCAGCAGCTCTATGCCAATAAAATGGACAACTTGGATGAAATGGACAAATTCTTAGAAAAATATAACTTTCCAAAACTGAACCAGGAAGAAATAGAAGATCTTAACAGACCCATCACAAGCAAGGAAATCGAAACTGTAATCAAAAATCTTCCAGCAAACAAAAGCCCAGGACCAGATGGCTTCACAGCTGAATTCCACCAAAAATTTAGAGAAGAGCTAACACCTATCTTACTCAAACTCTTCCAGAAAATTGCAGATGAAGGTAAGCTTCCAAACTCATTCTATGAGGCCACCATCACCCTAATTCCAAAACCAGACAAAGATGCCACAAAAAAAGAAAACTACAGGCCAATATCACTGATGAACATAGATGCAAAAATCCTTAACAAAATTCTAGCAAACAGAATCCAACAACATATTAAAAAAATCATACACCATGACCAAGTGGGCTTTATCCCAGGAATGCAAGGATTCTTTAATATCCGCAAATCAATCAATGTAATACACCACATTAACAAATTGAAAGATAAAAATCATATGATTATCTCAATAGATGCAGAGAAAGCCTTTGACAAAATTCAACACTCATTTATGATTAAAACTCTCCAAAAAGCAGGAATAGAAGGAACATACCTCAACATAATAAAAGCTATATATGACAAACCCACAGCAAGCATCACCCTCAATGGTGAAAAATTGAAAGCATTTCCCCTAAAATCAGGAACAAGACAAGGGTGCCCACTCTCACCACTACTATTCAACATAGTGTTGGAAGTTTTGGCCACAGCAATCAGAGCAGAAAAAGAAGTAAAAGGAATCCAGATAGGAAAAGAAGAAGTGAAACTCTCACTGTTTGCAGATGACATGATCCTCTACATAGAAAACCCTAAAGACTCTACCAGAAAATTACTAGAGCTAATCAATGAATATAGTAAAGTTGCAGGATATAAAATTAACACACAGAAATCCCTTGCATTCCTATATACTAACAATGAAAAAACAGAAAGAGAAATTAAGGAAACAATACCATTCACCATTTTTATCACTTTAAATATATCCTGCTATTCCGTTCTGGCCTGTATGAAAGTGGAAGTCGCTCAGTCGTGTCCGGCTCTTTGTGACCCCGTGGACTATACAGTCCATGGAATTCTTCAGGGCGGAATACTGGAGTAGGTAACCTTTCCTTTGTCCAGGGGATCTTCCCAATCCAGAGAGTGAACCCAGGTCTCCTGTATTGCATGCAGATTTTTTACCAGCTGAGCCACAAGGGAAGGCCAGGAATACTGGAGTGGGTAGCCTATCCCTTCTCCAGGGGATCTTCCTGACCCAGGAATTGAACCAGGATCTCCTGCATTGCAGGTGGATTCTTTACCAATAGTTTCTGTTTAAAGATCAGCTGTTAGCCTTATGGGGATCCCCTGGTATGTTATTTGTTGCTTTTCCCTTTCTGCTTTTAATATTTGCTCTTTGTGTTTAATTTTTGTTAGTTTGATTAACATGTGTCTTGTTGTTTTGCCTTGGGTTTGTCTTGTATGGGACTCTCTGGGCTTCCTGGTCTTGGGTGGCTATTTCGTTTCCCATTTCTTTTCTTTTTTTTGATAGTAGCCAACCTAGTACATGTGAGGTGGTATCTCACTGCAGTTTTGCATTTCCCTAATCACTGATGTTGAGCATCTTTTCATGTACTTATTAGCAGCTGTCTGTATGTCTTCTTTGAAGAAATATCTGTTCAAGTCCTTTGCCTATTATTTAATTGGGTTATTCATTTTTTTGTTGTTGAGTTTTAGAGATTCTCTACATATTCTGAATATTAATTCCTTATGAGATACATGATTTGCAAATATTTTCTCCTGTTTTATGGGTTGCCTTTTTACTCCATTGATAACTATATTTTGTATCCAAATTTTTTAATTTTTACAAAGTCCAGTTTTTTTCTTTTTGTTGTCTGTGCCTTTAGGGTCATGTACAAGAAATCATTGCCCAATCCAGTGTTATGAAGCTTTTGTCCTATGGTTTCTTCTAAGAGTTTTACTGTTTTAGGTCTTATATTTAGGTCCTTGATTTATTTAGAGTTAATTTTTACATGTGGTATTTGGTAAGGGTTCAGCTTCATGCTTTTGCGTGTAAATATTTGGTTTTCCTGGCACCGTTTGTTGAAAAGATCATCATTTTCCCATTGAATGGTCTTGCCACGCTTGTCAAAAATCATTTGACAATATATACAAGGTTTTATTTCTGGCTCTCTATTGCGTTGGTCTCTTAAGTCTGTTTTTATGCTGGTCTATAAGTTGGTTTTTTATGCACTACTTTATTATTGTAGCTTTGTATTAAGTTTTGAAATCAGGAAGTATGAGTTCTCCAGTTTTGTTCTTTTTTAAGATTGTTTTGACTATTCTGGGTTCCTTGAGATTCTGTAAGAATTCTAGGATGGAGTTTTCTATTTCTGTCTTTTGCATTGAATCTGCAGATCACTTTGGGTAGTATTGACATTTTAATAATGTTGTCTTCCAATCCATGAACATGGCATGTGTTTTTCATTTATTTATGTTGTCTTTCAGTAGCTTTTTGTAGTTTTCACTGCATGTCTTTCACCTCCTTGGTTAAGTTAATTCCTAAGTACTTTATGCTTAGATTTGTTTTTGTAATTTTTTATATTGTTCATTACTGGTACATAGAAATGCAACTCATTTTTGTGTGTTGTCTGTGCATCCTGCAACTTGACTGAATTAATTTATTAGTTCTAACAAGTGTTTTTGCGGGAGGATTCTTAGGATTTTCTAGTATAAGATAATGTTATCTGTGGGGAGTATCCTGATGGAAAAGGGGCTAGGACTCTGAGCTTTCACTGCTAAGGGTGCAGGTTCAATCCCTGGTTGGGGAACTAAAATCCCACAAGCTGTGTGGTGTGGCAAAAACAAAAACCTGTTATCTGCCAATAGAGATCAGTTTACTTCTTCTTTTCCAATTTGGGTACCTTTAAGCTTGTTCTTGCCTATTTGCTCTGGCTAGAACTTCAAGTACTAAGTTGAATACAGTGGCAAAAGTGGGCATCCTTGTTCTCATTCTCAAAGGAGAAGCTTTCAGTCTTTTACCATTGAGTGGGTTTTTCAAATATGTCTTTTATTATGTTAAAATATTGATAGTTCAACTTCTATTCCTAGTTTTTTGAGTGTTTTTTTTTATTATGAAAGAATACTGAATTTTGTCAGTTGCTTTTTTTGCATCAGTTGAGATGATCATATGTATGTATTTTCCCCTTCATTCCATTAATGTGGTGTGTTACATTGATCAATATTCATATGTTCAAACATCCTTGCATTACAGGAGTAAGTTCCACTTGGTCATGATGTGTAACCATGTAATCATGGTGTATAATCATATGCTGCTGGATTCTGTGTGCTAGCATTTTTTAAGAAATATTTATTTGACTTTGCTGGATCTGAGTTGCAGCACATGGGCTCTTTAGTTGCGGCATGTTGGATCTAGTTTCCTGACCAGGGGTTGAATCTGGGACTCCTGCATTAGGGGGGGCAGAGTTGTAACCACTGTACCATCAGGGAAGTCCTTGGTTTTTAGTATTTTGTTGAAAATTTTTGCATCAGTGCTCATAGATGGTGTTGGTCTGTAGTTTTCTTGTAGTGTCTTTTTCTGGCTTCGGTATGAGGATGATTCTGGCCTCATAGAATGAGATAAGAAGTGTTCTTTCATGTCTTTTTGAAAAGTTTGAGAAGGACTGGTATTAGTTTTTTTAATGTGTGATAGAATTCTCCAGTGAAGCTAATAGTCTTCCAATCCACGAACAAATAAATGTTTTCCATTTATTTGTGTTAATAACAGAGCTTTTCTTTTGTCAGAAGACTGTTGATAACTGATTCAGTTTCCTTACTTCAGTTCAGTTCAGTCGCTCAGTCATGTCCGACTCTTTGCAACCCCATGAACTGCAGCACGCCAGGCCTCCCTGTCCAGCACCAACTGCCAGAGTCTACCCAAACCCATGTCCATTGAGTTGGTGATGCCATCCAACTATCTCATCCTCTATCGTCCCCTTCTCCTCCTGCCTGCCATCTTTCCCAGCATCAGGGTCTTTTCAAATGAGTCAGCTCTTTGCGTCAGCAGTTTCCTTACTAGTTAAAGGTCTATTCAGATTTTCTATTTTTTTTCTTAGTCTTGGTAGGTTTTGTGTTTTTAGGAATTTGTCCATTTCATCTGGGTTATTCAGTTTGTTGGTGTGCAATTTTTCATAGAATTCTTATAATCCTTTGTTTTTCTATAGAATCAGTAGAAGTATCCCCACTTTCATTTCTAATTTTAGTAATTTGGCTTTTTTTTCTTGATCCATGTAGCTAAAAGATTGTCAGTTTCATTGACAAAATTCTTTTCAGAGAACCAACTTTTGGTTTCATTAATTTTATCTATTATTTTCTATTCTGTGCTTTGATATTTCTTTTCTTCTGCTAGCTTTCGGTTGTTTCTTCTTGTTTTTCTAGTTTCTTAAGTTGTAAAATTAGGTTGTTGATTTGAGATCTTGTTTTTTTAATGCAAGAGTTATAACTATAAATTTCACCCTTAACACTGCTTTCATTGTGTCCTGTAAGTTTTGGTACGTTGTAATTTCATTTTCATTTGTCTTTTAAGTATTTTCTAATTTTCCCTGTGATTTCTTTTCTTTCTTTCTTTTTTTTCTGTTAGCTGTTAAAGAGTGTGGAGTGTGTTGTTTAATTTTTTCAAAATTTGAAATTTTCCAGTTTTTCTTGTGTTACTGATATCTACCTTCACGTGATAGTTTACTATTGCCATCTTCATTTATTCTGTGAGTATACATACCGTTACTATCTTCTTGTCCTTATCAATTGGAAATATAAAATATGTTACCTTGTCTTCATACTGAAATTGACTTTCTCAGTGAGAAAATACAGTGGGATGAATGACTTAAGATGTTTTTCTTGCTTATCTTTCTAAATTTGGAATGAAGTAGCAAGTGGAAAAACTAACCATTAAACTGTAATATAATTCCATTAAGTTGGACTTCCAAAAAAGTATACATTTGCAAATTTTATTTTCTATTTCTACTGTTGTAACACTTACGATAAGGTCACAGCCTTGTTTTTTAATTTGCTTCTGGTTTAAAACATAATTTGTTTAATAGATATAAGCCATTTAGTATCTATTTAATATCTCTTTAACATAATAACCATTGTGTATAAGTATGAGAGATACAATAATGAATAACACTGTTTTTGCTCTTAGGGTACTTATATTCTTATGCTATGGTATGATGAATGCCTAGCTGGAGATAGCTTAGGAGACCATGGAACACATAGACAGAAATCTAATTCTGAACCTGATAAATGAGAGGTGTAAAGTAAGACTTCCTGGAAGACAGAATATGTTAAAAAATTGAGATATAACAGACAAGGAATTAGTCAGGAAATAGGGCGTATGAAAAAAGTACTCCAAACAGAACATGTGTATAGGCCAGAGAGGAGAGAATGTTTAAATCAGATAGCTAACAAGTAGTTTGTTTAAGAGCTAGGGGCATGAACTAGGGGCATGGGATGGTGTGAGAATAGTGAGAGATGATGATATATAGGTGAAGCTGAAGCCATCTCTTGAGGGACTTTGTAAGTTATGTAGAGAAGTTTGAACCAATTCTGAGTATAATGTGTAGTTATTGAAACGTTTTAAACAGGGAAATCATAAGATTTTCATTTTAGAGATATCATTCTGGCTACAGAATGGTTTGAGACCCGAAGGTAGAAACAAAGAAATCAGGGAGGAGGCTGTTGTAAAAATTTAAGAGATGACAGTGGTAGCTTAGGTTATTTCCAATTTTTGCAGGGCCAAGTTTTCAACAAACATTTTCATTATGTTTTCTTGTGTCCATTGCACACATGCAAGGGTTTCTCTAGAATATAAGGTTCTCAGACTTTACTAGATGTAGCCAGATTGTTCTCCAGAGCAGATGTACCCAATTACAGTAATATTCCCTCTAGCAATGTATGGGAGTTCTCATTTCTTAATGTCCTTGCTAACACTTGGTTTTGTCAGATTTAAAATTGTAGCAGTTGAGATGTGAAGCCTCAAGGATGAGGACTGGAGGGAAGGATGACTTGCCTTTTTAAATTGCCTCACCCCCCCAAAAATCAGAGAAATGCTTTTCTCAGTGGATTTATATTGATGCGATGTTACTCCTTGATTAATTATGTCTGTTTCTCCTTTTTGAGCCTACCCTTTGAAATGCTTTCTTGATGTTTTAATATAAAATCTGATAAGTTATATGTATTTTGGCATCGATGATGCCTTTACAGTTCATATGGACTGTTCCTTTAGTTTCAGGTTGTTCCTAACCCTAATTTGTTTAATAGATTCATAGCTTCCAGAGATAATACACTTTTGAGGGGGGGGTGGTAAAGTAGAAAAGAATGGTGGTATTGCTTTGATAGGCAAAGGGGACAACAGGGAGCTAATGCCCTCAAAACTGTGTGTCCTCTACACTTTTTTTGTGTGTAGAATATATCATATATAAAATCTGAGTTACTTCGGGTAGAAGTTGAATGTTCTTGTCGGTCATTTGCATCATTATCTTGGTGAACTGATAAGCTTACTACACCAAGCAGTAGATTCTCTGTACATCTCTGGAGTGCACTCAGCTATGAGTGTACCATATTGCCCCTGATGCAAGACATCAGCTTCCCAGGTATGTGCATTTTAAATGTATTTGTTCCTTACAAATCAAGTTTTTATCCAGTAAGTGTTCCTATAAAGTGTAAGAATTTTAAAATTAAACCTTGCAGTTTAAGGGTGAGCCAAAAATTTCTAAGTAAATTTTCCTATACTGTCTACTGTCACATATTATTATAGTTTATACTGTGATAGTAAATTTAAAGGACTTTTGTGTTTTAACTGTAAATTTGGGTTACTACATTCAGTTTTTTTTAATTGGAAGATAATTGCTTTACAATGTTGTGATAGTTTCCGCTGCACAACTTGGTGAATCATCTATAAGGATCCATATAGCACTTCCCTCTTTAGTCTCCCGCCCACCCCCGACCCCCGACTCCGCTAGGTCATCACAGGGCACCGAACCAAGCTCCTCTGTATTTACAGCAGCTTCTCACTAGTTATCTATTTTACACACGGTAGTGTATGTATATGTAGGTGCTACTCTCTCAATTCATCCTATCCTCTCCTTCACTGCATTCAGTTTGACATGCTAATGTCAATCATCTGTGCCATTTGCTTTTTACCGAAAGAATTTGCCTTTTTTTGGTCATCAAATTCTAACTGTTCATGCTTTGTATGAACACTTTTTATGGTTTTTTTCTGCCAACATCACTTCCTTTATGTCATTTTATTTGTCTTCTTGTCCATTACTTTTCCTTCTCATGTTCTCTACTTTGGAAGCAGCCTTCCCTTTCAAATGCTACATCACTTCTCTTTCATTTTCATTTTCTTTAATATAGTTCCCAGACATTTTGCCTTTGATAATTGTGAAGAGATCAATAGGTAAAATAACCAGAGATACTTTACCAAGGCAGAATAGCTCAAGATCCTCTACTGTCTCCATTATGCTTTCAAATAATATTGCCAGGATATAAGGTCATGTGAAAAATTTTACTGGTGCTGTCTACATTTATTAATAGCATACTGTCCTCTTGTGTCTTTTGTATGTCCCTGAGAAAAGACATTCTTAATTTCTGCATTGTAAAGCTCATCTTAGAACTATATTCCAGTTCTCGTAACTGAAAAATAACAGTCAAAATCAGTATGTTTCTTTTGTTTCTGAAATTGCATCATGTTAAACTATTAATAAGTTAGTTTGTTGGTATCCTTTTCTAGATTAGAGTGTTAAGTAGAGAGTAACTGTCACAATATGGATCTTTATCTTCATTTTAGTAGTACACTGATAATCAGTTATGGACTTCACAGGTGGCACAGTGGTAAAGAATCCACATGCCAGTGCAGGAGATGGAAGAGACTCGAGTTTGATTCCTAGGTTGGGAAGATGTCCTGGAGGAGGAAATGGCAACCCACTCTAGTATTCCTGCCTGGAAAACTCCATGGACAGAAGAGCCTGGTGGGCTATAGTCCATTGGGTTGCGGAGTCAGACATGACTGAGGGACTGAGCATGCAAGCATGATAATCAGTTACTATCCATAAGTGACTAGTAGGAGGCAAAAAATTATATAGTAAATGGAGGTAGTTGTATGATTTGAATATTTGATTGTATTGGTCCACGTGATCCTCCAATACGTATACCTCCGTATTAGGACTCTGCTTTGTACTGAAATCTAACATCTTCAGAGCATGTTATCGCCTAGACAAAGAATCACTAGCAAAATGTGCCCTTGATTTTATTTCTTCTTAATTTTTCATGAACCTTTTCTGCTAGCACTGAAAAAAAATGTTGACATCATTGGGTAGATTAGAACTAAGTCTGATTCTAGTCAATATACTGATTTGTTGAAGTATATTCAATCAGAAGTTTTTAAGGAAAACACCGTTGTGTTCCTTTTTCTATCTATTTCCTTTGTGCTGTCTTCAGACATATTAGGCATGTGTTTCTTTTGGTTAAATACTTAGAAGTGAATTGGCTGGGTTGCATGGTAGGTATATATCTTATTTTTAAAGTAAAATAATTGGTAGGTATATATTTGATTTTTAAGAAACTACCAGATGGTTGTACCATTTTATACTCTTGTCATTAGTATATGAGCATTTCAGTACCTCCGCATACTTGGAAACACTTGTGAATAAGTCCTTTAATTATGTTCTTTGTTAAAATTGCTTTGACTATTCTAGATTCTTTGAATTTCCATATAAATCTTAGAATTTCCTTGGTAGTTTCTACAAAAATGCCTGTAGGAGTTTTAATTAGGTTTATTTTGAATCTTGGGGAAAATTTGGGCAACATTTTCATTTTAACAAGACAATTTTCTAATCCATGGACATGCTATATCTTTTTGTTTTGGTATAGGAGGTAAGATATTTTGACATTAACATTAAACCACTGAGAGCTTCACATTTATTGTTTGAACATTGGTATCAAAAGTTGGAAAATACTCCCCTCCTTTTCTTTCTCCCCTTCCGTGTTTCTTCTTCTTCTATATCTTTTTCACTAAAAGCAAATTTATCACCGGATTTTTTTTTTTTTAGATTATTTTTATTTACTTGGCTGTGGTGGGTCTTTGTGGCTGCACATGGGCTTTCTCTAGTTGTGGTGAGCAGGGCCTCGTCTTTGTTTGGTACACAGGCTTCTCACTGCAGTGGCTTCTCGTTGCAGAGCACAGGCTCTCGGGGCGTGGGCGCAGAAGTTGCAGCTCACAGGCTCTAGAGCATCGGCTTGGTAGTTGTGGTGCATGGGCTTAGTTGCTCTGCGTCTTGTGGGGTCTTCCTGGACCAGGGACTGAACCAGTGTCTCTTGCATTGAACTGGTGTCCCTTGCATTGCAAGGCGGATCCTTAACCACTGGACAACCAGGAAAACCCCACAGGCTCAGTTTTTAATTTATATCCTATCTTTGTCCTCTTCTATTATTAAAAAATGTAATGTTTTTATTTAAAAGAGGTGCCCAAATAAACTTTTTAAAAATTGAGATGTGATTGATATATAACTTTGCATTAGTTTTGGGTGTGCAATATGACTTGGATATGTATGTGTTGCGAGATGATCACCGCAATATGTTTAGTTAACATGCACCATCACATCATATCACATAGTTACAAAAATTTTTTTCTTTTAAAATATATCTACTCTTCCAGCAACTTTAAATATACAATACAGCATTATTAACTATAGTTAACATGCTGTACATTACATCCCCAGGACTTATCATATAATTGGGAGTTTGTACCTTTTGACCACCATCACCACGTCTCTTGTATTAGTTTTAGTTATACAGAATTTTTTTATTCATTCAAAGTCCAAGTTGTATTAATAAGGTCCGCTTATAGAAGGTTGACTATTAACTATTTCTGTACTTCCCAGCCTGTTGCTTTCTTCTTCTATATGAACTACCACTTGATTCGGTTTTTCATTTCCACTGTTTCTTTAAAATAGAAGCAAATGTGTATATATATTCCTATTTCCTCTCAGCCTCAGCAGGGAAGGCAGCATAGTATACTTTCTGTATTTTGGTATTTTAATTTATTGATATGCTCTAGATATTACCTCATATGCTATGTAGAAATCCTCATTTCTTTTTACAGCTACCTGTTACTCTATTTTGTGAATTTACTGTAGTTTATTTAACTGGGGCACCGTTGATATGGATACTTGTTTTGTTTGTAGTCTTTTACTCTTATAAAAATAATATTGCCAATAACCTTGTGCATATTTTTTTTTTTTTGCCAAGTGATCTTTGGGATATTTTTTCTAGAATGATGCCACTGATTCAGAGTAGATGTATAGGACATTTTGCTAATATTGTTCCAGTTTCCCTCCATAGTGGTTGTATCATTTTTCCTTCCAGTGATACATGAGAGTGCCTATTTCCCCACAGCATCACAAAAAAAATTTCAGACTTTGAAATTTTTGCCAATCTTTTCTCACTTTTGCTCACTTTTCTTTAAATATATACCAATTTCTTTATCTATTTTTTTTTGGTACCTCAGACTTTTCTTTTGGAATTATTTTCCTCCTCCTAGTTGAAATAAATCCTTGAGAATCCCTTGCATGTACTTGGCTTAGGATTCTCTGTGCTTCCTAAATCTTTGGTTTCATGCATTCTAATTCGAGAAAATTGTTCACTGTTATTTCTTTAAATAGTGCCTTTTCCACATTCTGTTGTCTTCCTAGTTTTTCTTCCTTACCGTTTAACTAGCACTTTTTATGTATTCCTCCTCTCTGCTACATTCTGAGGAGTTTATCCCACGGTAATTTATTCAGTTCTCTCTTCTAGGTATGTTATTCTCTTTTTTGTTGTGTCTAACTTGCTGTTTAACTTGAGCAATGCATGTTTGTCTCATTGATAATATTTATAATTTCTGAAAGTTCTATTGTTCCTCCTACTCACATATTCCTGGTCCTTTTAGGATATCTTACATGTTCATATTTTCTTTTTTTAGAAATTCTTTAAACATTTGAATCATAGTTATTTTGTATTCTTAATCTGATAACATCTGAATATATTGGTTGATGTCTAATACTGTTTTTGAATAGTTTCTGCTGATTTTGCTCATAGTGGCTTGTTTCATCGTGTGCTTTGTGATTTTGAATTGTGTGCATTTCTTCAGATTGTGTGTGGGAATATTGCAAAACCTGAGGTGAGGGTGCATTTTGCAGAGTATAAATGTTGCTTCTGCCAGGTGTCTTTTGACCTTACCAGCCTCCAACCACTTTAAGTTAAATTCTTGCCTTTAGTTTCCCAGACTGTGGAGATAGCGTATATTTGAAATCGAAACCTCCCAGAAGGCATGCCCGGGGAATTCTTAAGAGATTGTTTCCTTACCTACATGCAGAATGAGAAAATAAGTTCTTTTGTTGTTTCTCTTTGCCAGCTGACAAGAGTTTTTTCTAGCTCATTTTTTTATTCAAGATGTAGTCTTTCAAGGGTCTGTTCCGTCATTTTGCATGGGCCTGAGGCTTTATCTCCTATCCCTTTCTTTTTAAAAAAAAAATTATTTACTTATTTGACTGTGCTTGGTCTTCATTTCTGTGCAGGCTTTTCTTTAGCTATGGCAAGCAGGGCTACTCTCCAGTTGCAGTGCACGGGCTTCTCATTGAGGCAGCTCCTCCTGTTGCGGAGCACAGGCTCTAGAGCATTGGGGCTTCAGTAGTTGCAGCACATGGGCTCAGTAGTTGTGGCTCGCAGACTCTAGAGCACAGACTCAGTTATGACATACGGGCTTAGTTGTCCGTCGGCATGTGAGATCTTCCCGGACCAGGGATTGAACCCATGTCTCCCACATTGGCAGGCAGAGTCTTTACCACTGAGCCATTAGGAAAGCCCTCTTTTATCCCTTTATCCCTTTCTTGATGGTTAAAAATCATGCTTCTAGTTTTCTCATCTGACTACTGCCTCCAGAGGAGATGCAGCTTCATCCTCTACTTACCTCTCTAGGTTTCAAGTTCCTTTTTGGTTTTGACCTCAAAAAATTTGCTTAATTCCTGTGAATCTGGTCATCATACAGATGGATAAATGGATAACTGTTAGATTTTATCCAGCATTTCTAGGTAGAGTTAACCCTTCAAAAATGCTGGTGTTACAGCTGCTGAGCTCCTGAGCAGTTGAAAATCAGCATGTAAAATTTGACTCTCCCTAGACTTAACTACTAATAGCCTACTGTTGACCAGGAGCCTTACTGATATCTTAAACAGTTGCTTATTAACACAATTCATATGTTGTATGTGTTGTATGCTACATTTTTGCAATACAGTAAGCTAGAGAAAAGAAAATGTTATTTAGAGAAGCATAAAGAAAAGAAAATACATTTATAATACATACATGGATTTATTGAAAAAAATGCACATGTAAGTGGACACATGCAATGCAAACTTTGTTGTTCACGGATCACCTGTGTTTTATATCAGACGCAGTTCCCTTCCCCACTCCACCCCCAGAATATGTGGTCCAAATGTAATTTTCTCACTATTGCTTACTTAACATGCTATAAACAAAGAACAGCATAAAATACTCAGGCTCTTAAAGTCTCTACTTAACTCATCTGATTTGCTGTTTATAAAATGGAATGTTATATGGTTGCTATCATTCAGAGAATATTTTTTACATTTATTTCTTTCTGTAGTTCTTCATCTTTTCCTTATTCTTATAAAAGTAATGGTGATTGTACAACATTTGAAACATAATTAGTCAATAGTAAAAAGACAACCAAGTTTTTAAATGAACAAAGGATTTGAACAGGCATTTTTCCAAAGATGATATATAGATGGACAATAGGCATATAGAAACATGTTTAACATCATCATTAGAGAAATAAAATTTAAAAACCATAATGAAATGCTACTTCATACCCTCAGTGGCTGTAATAAAAAAGATGAGCAGTAGCAAGAATTGGTGAGAATGTAGAGAAATTGGAACCCGCATACATTGCTTTATGTATGAGCATACATATAGGATTGTAAAATTGTAAAATGGTGCAGCCACTTTGGAAAACAGTTTGGCAGTTTCTGAACATGGTAAGCATAGTGTTGCCATAAGACCCAGCAATTTCACTGCTATGTATATACTCAAGAGTAATGAAAAAATATTTCCACACAAAAACTTGTACATGAGTGTTTATAGTAACATTATTCATAGAAGTCAGAAAAGTGGAAACAACTCAAATGTCTATCAACTGATAAGCAAAATGTAGTCTGTCCTACAGTGGGCTGGTATTTGGCAATAAAAGAAGACATTATGAAGACATTGAAGACATTATGCTGAGTAAAGCAGTCCAGTCATGAAAGACTACCTGTTGTCCAATTCCATTTATGTATAATAGCCAGAATAGACAAGTAGATACAGAAAGTAGATTAGTGGTATCTAGGGATAGGGCAGGAAAGGGGAGATATAATGGGTAGGGACTGCTTATGGTTACAGTGTTTCTTTTTGGGGTAATGAAAATGTTCTAAAATCATATTATGGTAATGGTTGTACAGCTCTGCGAATATAGTGAAAAACTATTGAATTCTTTAACTGGGTGAACTTTATGATATGTAAATTACATATCATTAATATTTTTGAAAAGGGGAATGGTAGGGGAAGGAGTCAATAGACAGGTTTGTCTCTCTTCCGTGTATCCCTTTATCCTAAGTTGTTGGTTAAGAGTTAGATATATCTCACATGGTGATTCCCACTGTGTTGGAAAATGGCATACTTCAGCTTAATTGGTGTGTCTTTTTGGTGTGATGACTGATAACTGAAATCTTGGATTCTCTAGGTCCCACGTCACCTATTAGCTGTATGATCCTTGCCATGTTGCATTACCTTGTACTTTGTTCCTTTGTTTATAATTCCAGGGTAATTCCTGCTTTTCCTACCTCAGAAGGTTGTTGTGAGGTTCAGATGAGAGTGACATAGTACTTTGAAAGCAGTATAGTCCTAAATAAACATATAATAGTATTAAGATTCCTAAAGTTCTCTGTATTTTCTTTCCATAGGAGTAAAACACAAATCTTTTCTAACAGTTGAGGACTGTTTTGAGTTGGGCAAAGTGGCCTACACAGAAGCAGATTATTACCATACAGAACTGTGGATGGAACAAGCACTGAGGCAGCTGGATGAAGGCGAGGTTTCTACCATTGATAAAGTCTCTGTTTTAGATTATTTGAGCTATGCAGTATACCAGCAGGGAGACCTGGATAAGGCGCTGTTGCTCACAAAGAAACTTCTTGAACTAGGTATGTTAGTTTGGCCTAATTCAAGCTTAAGGATATATTGGGGGATATATAGATATACTAATTATAATTGTGTGTGAGTATGTATATTTGTCATATAGTTTTGGTACTTTTTGTCACAAGTCAAGAGCTCATCTGTCAGACATACTTTATCTTTCTGTTCATCCTCTAAATAAATGGCAACTGATTTTTCTCACCTAATAGTACTATAAGAGTAGCTGTGTTTCTCTGCTCTGTACTTCTTAGGAACTTCAAAATTGAATTGAACATAGCTAATTCAGTCAAAAATGTTTATTTGCCATGTTGCCATAGTAAATATTAACCAGTATCCTTTGAAGGAAATTTTTGGTTTACTGAATTTCCTATTTGGAAATTTGAAAGTGATTTGAAATGTCAACCTAAATAAAAAGGTAAAATGAAGCAAACTCATAATTGTCAAAAAGATGAGTTTATTCAGGAATAGCAGAGGAACTGCATTTGGGACATGCAAGCTGTAGGAAGCTACAGGTAAGTCCGTTGAGGGTTTGGAGTAGGGCAGGGAATATAAAGAAGCGAGAGTTCAGTTAGAGTTTGTTGAAATCAGAAACAAATGGGGACCAGCATTGAACATTCCCTAGGCAGACAAAACCCTCCAGTCATACAAACAAAGCTCGATTTAGCTTACTTTGTAAGACCATCTCAACCTGGGTCATTTCTTGTTCATGCCCCTGGAAACTGTAAGCAAAATTTCCCAAGATTGATATGAGGCAACCCCTGACCAATTCCCTGAAATTTAAGAAAATTCCAATATTGTCAGTTTTCTGAAAATCAGGCCTTTATGGGAAATCAGTCTCTCAGTCTTTAAGTTTTGTCTTCCTCAGGGCACATGCATGAGATTTTCCATTTAATATCTTCCAGTTCCATCGGAGATTGAAATTCTTTCACAGAAATAAATAGAATGAAAATATATTTGATTGTCATATTTAAATATTAGGAAAATGTGATACGAAGATTTTACCACTAGTATTTTTAACAGGGTTGTAGTGTTTCTCCAAGTATGATCCAAAGACCAATGATCAGAATTACTTGGATGCTTATTAGAAATGAAAATTCCTTGATCTCACCCCAAACCTACTAACTTAGAATCTGTGGTGGTGGAATTGTATGCTAAAAAAGTCATGTGGCCTTTGGTATATAATGAAGCTTTAAAACTTAAATTCTTTTTATGAATAGGTAAATATGTGTATGTTAGGAGTCAAACAATTCAAAAGGATTGATCATCTGAAATAAGCTTTTGAAATTAGCTTATTTCTTAGTTGAATGAATTGATAAATTGAGATATTCATTTAGCCCTTCCCCCCAAGTATTTTAAGTGATTTTTTTCCTCCTGACTTAAAAATACTTCATTCATTTTAGAAAAAATTTTAAAAGTAAAAAAAGATACAGAAGAGTCACCATAAACCAATCACCCAGAGATACCTACCAATTTTTTTGTTTCCTTGTAGCATACCCTCTTCTCCCCCCATTTTTCCATTTATTTTACAAAATTAGCCTCATATTCTGTACGTCACAACATATTATAATTAGTTTCTCAAAGACAAGAAGTATTTTACAAATCTAAGGCTGGATTTTTTAAAAACACTTCAATTAATGTCACAAGTGAACTTTCTATGTCCTAGTCTGTCTTCTTCATTTGTGTGTGTGTGTGGTGGTTTATATTTTTTTCCTCCCAGATGGGTGGAGTAGTCTTCCTTCCCCCTACTAAAAGATAGCTAAAAGTTATGACTAGCAATTCTGAGGCAGTTAGTGGATTCTGGCTTATTTGAAAATTACATTTTTAGTTTCTCTTTTCTGTCTCACTTAGAATTTTGGGACTGAAATGCACTCAGCCCTCAGAAGTAGACTGTTTTCAGCATTATAATATTATCTGTGGTAAAGGTTACCTTTGAACTGTATACCCTGTCTTCCCCATGGTCATTACATTTCAATCTTAGAAAAATCTTTTCTCTTGTTTAAAATAAGTTTTATCAGTAATACTTTAAAATTCATTTGACATCAAATTGATCATAGTTCCTTTGGCTGCTTAGTAACTTGTCACATGGAACATTCTCAAAGTAAAGGCAATAATTACTACTTCGAAATAGATGGCTGTTTCCATCTCCAGAACTATCTCTATATGTGGCAACTGTACATCTTGATTTGCTTGGGGCAGTACTGATTGACACCTGTTGTTTTGGTATAATAAATTTCATTAATGCCTCCTTGCACTCTCATAAAGCAACCTGGTTTGGAAGGTAAATTACATGTTCCTCCACTGTATCTTACGCTCATGCTTGAACAATTGTAAACTTACTCATGGACATGCTTTCTTTCTTTTGTAATAGATCCTGAACATCAGAGAGCTAATGGTAACTTAAAATACTTTGAGTATATAATGGCTAAAGAAAAAGATGCCAATAAGTCTTCAGATGACCAATCTGATCAGAAAACCACACTGAAGAAAAAAGGTGCTGCTGTGGATTACCTGCCAGAGAGACAGAAGTACGAAATGCTGTGCCGTGGGGAGGGTATCAAAATGGTAAAGTGGAAAAGCCAATTGTGTGTGTGTGAATGTGCATGTGTGTTTGTACATAGTTCTGGAGAGATTCAGAATTCTTTTAAACTTTTGTGGTAAAAATCAGATTTATTCCTAAAGTATTACATTATGTCACATCACTTTATTGTTGGTGTTGCACTTAATGTGTTCCAACTTCTAGTAAAGTAGCTTTAAAATAAAACTTGTGACTCATATACCATTACATGCATTTTTGGTAATTATTACCCTTTTCATAGATTAGAAGAGGCTTTGTAAGGTGAGGGATCAGATTATTTAAGAGAAGTGATACAGTTGTTTTTTTTTTGTGATACAGTTTTTTCTTATATCTTAATGCAAAAGAGATTTCAGCAGTCTTACATAGAAATAATATACCATTCTAACTTATCCTGTGAAATGATGGAGTTATCTATACAGTGATATCTTGTGGTTTTGCCCCTAGTCAGTCTTGGTAAAACTGCCTAATGTAATGTTTTAGTCTCTTTAAGAAATATTAAAATGCATAAAGACTTTAAATAGATTTTGGCTTTATAACATTTTTAAAAATACTAAAATGTGTCTGTAAATATCCCTTTGTTTATTGTATATCTATATTATATATTTATACTCAGTTTACCAGAATACTAAAAAGGTAATAGGCCAAAAATAGTACAGTTCAAGCCTTGGGATCATAGGTCTTTTGTTCAGCTTTAGGACTTTTCAGATCCTTTTTATGATGATTATGAATGTGATATACTTTGTTTCTCAATGTTAATTGATCATAGAACCCTTTTTAAAGGAGTATCATGTGGTACTAGTGTTCAGTTGAATGCTGGTGTATGTAGAAGGATTTAGTGAAGTTTTGGAATAATTTTAAGTGAAAGCATTTGAATAGTGTTTAATTTTTCTCTACTACTGATAAACTCAGGCTGGGTTTTATGTTTTGATATTGATGACTTCTTGATATTTGGTGGTTTACTGTTGACAGCCTAACCTCTACCAGCAAATAAGTAGATCTTATCTATGTTGACACTTTTGGTAAGTTCATGGATTCCCAGAGAACATGTTTACTTTTGTTTTGATCTAATGAGTAAATACAAATTAGACTCATGAAACATTTTTTTAAAAAATTTCACATGTAAATATTTCAGTGTGTATCATTTAAAGATAAGAACTTTTAAATGACCACAATACCATTATCATGATATTTCCAGTATCGTTAGTAGTTCCATAATATCATTAAGTACCTAGTCAGTGTTCAGATTTCCAGTAGTGAGTGAATATTTTTTACTGCCCTTAGAAACTCTTAAATAAGAGAGCAAAATAGAACTATAGGTATATAACAGAAGTCTGTTAATTTGCCCGTTTGTTGATGTGAAACACATGTAAACTCAGCCCAAAATCAAAGGAGCATCCTTTTTCTCAGAATAGTTAAATTGGTCTTATCATCATATAAAAGATGTATTTAAAACCTTGGATTTGATTCTTCATAAATAAAGAACAAGAATAAACATAAATCATTATTAGTTCTACTTCATAATATGAAATACTTGTTTAATCAAGAGAAGAATCAGCAATGGCATAACATTGGATTGGCCAAAACATCCATGTGGGGTGTTTTTTTTTGGTAAGATCTTTTTTGGCCAACCCCATATTTAGTTAATGTGATACATAGGTGATTGAAAAGTACATTTGTTGATTTTTGCTGACTTTAATATCTGCTACTAAAAGCACCTGGCTTCTTTAATAACTAATTTTCTCTTTTTCAGAGCTACTGATTTTCATCTTCAAAAAAAAAATCACTTAAATTTTTAAAAATTGGGAGGCACTTGGGAAAACCTGGTTAGGTTTTTTCCTTTAAGAAACTTTCCTAGGTTCTTCCCAGTTACTTGGTGAGGTTTGGAGCAGGGCTGGTCATTCATTTCGTATTTCTATAATCATTTTATTATTTTTTTCATATTTACAAGGCCTGAACTTTATTTTGATGAGAGAAGGGTTAAAGAGAAACCTCACAATCTCTTCCAGAAAAGAATCATTAATAAAACTTTTAAAATTCTGAAGGTCCTGTTTGATGCAGAATATTTGCAGAGTACTATTTCTTTTGCACGTTCTTCCTCAAGTACTCTGTCTATACACCAGCATGATTATTGCTTCTTCATAGGAACAATCATTAAAAATATTATTATTCTAATATATTTACAATTTTTTAAACTTTTTGTTCAGACTCCTCGGAGACAGAAAAAACTCTTCTGTCGCTACCATGATGGAAACCGGAATCCTAAATTTATTCTGGCTCCAGCCAAACAGGAGGATGAATGGGACAAGCCTCGTATTATCCGCTTCCATGATATTATTTCTGATGCAGAAATTGAAATTGTTAAAGATCTAGCAAAACCAAGGGTAAATAATTTTTTTCTTTTTTTCTCTCCTCAATTAACTTGTGTTTCAGCTTTTCCTTTGCAAGATTATAAAAATGATAATTGACATGACAATAACCCCATAGATAGTTTTAGATATTATTGTTGCAAACTAATGGAATTAACTAAGCTCTATTTATACCAGTTTTTCTGTTTTTGTTATCAACACATATTGCGTACCTTGTATGTAACCTTGCAACTAGGTTTTAAGCACTGAATTATGAAAATCATAGGTGATATTTTTATTGACACTTAACAGATTTGTGTTTCAGCATCTTCCTGAAAAAGTTTCTATGTACTTTGGAGCCCTGTAATCTCAGAGACTAATCAAAGGCCAACTTTTTATATATAACTTCTATAGTTTTACCTGAAATAATACTTATCTGCCTAGGTACATTATTACTTAACTGGAGGATATCATTGGGCATGAACATCTTGCTAATCTGAAATAATGACATCATAGTTTTCTGGCTTCAACCTACATCATTTATCTTAATAAGAAAGACAATTTATTATAAACACAATCCTATACGCTTTAGTGTTTAGCATAGAAATTCATCTTTGGTGAGCAAGAATGACGTTTATGCTCTTGCCTTTTTCCCCATCAGCTTGTTCTTAAAATCTGTTTGCTCTTATTGACAGCAAAATAAAAACTGTGATTATTTTCATAAAGAGGCTGTTAAATAAACACTAGAAATATTTTTGCTCACTTACTATACAGGAGCTGGAAAATTTTTCTGTAAAGGTCCAGATAGTAAATCTTTTTAGGTTTTGCAGGCTATACAGTTTGTTATAACTACTCACCTCTGGTGTTGTAATGCAAAAGCAGTCATAGAAAATACATAAATGAGTATGGCTATATTCCAGTAAAACTTTTATTTCTAGAAGCAAGTGACTGGATGAATTCAGCCCATGGACCATAGTTTGCTGTTCCTTGTCTGGATATCTGTAACTGCAGAATAAACTTGAAGTCAGAATTTTTGTTGCTGTTAAGTTTTACTGCTTTTCCAAATGGGTACTTTTTGTTTTTTTACTAAAGATTATGAGCTTCTCTGGTGGCTCAGATAGTAAAGAAGTTGCCTGCAATGCAGGAGACTCAGGTTCAACCCCTGGGCCAAGAAGATCTCCTGGAGAAGGGCATGGCAACCCACTCCAGTATTTTAAATGAAAATGGATGTTGTCCAAGGGAGCTCTTATAAATCTTTTAAACAGATAAAAGATAGTGAGGTCATATTGTGTCTTTTTTTTTTTTTTGGGATTTTAGTCTTTTATTTGTGTCAGTAAACCAAAATTATTGTGGTAGAATATTAATTAGGAATTCATTTCAGGTTGGAGACTGTCTTATATCTCTGAGTTTGGAGACCTCAGTCTTAAAAGGGATGCCTCAATTAGATTATTTGATCAAAAAACACAATGACAATAAAAATTTTATATTCTTGTTAACCTCTGAACCATCTTTCATTTTTAGAAAAAAGTTTAAAATCATTATCTTGGCTGTCGTCTCTTTCTGTGTTTTTTTTTTTTTTTTAAATAACATTTATGAGTTCTTTTCATCAGTCTTTGTGCTCAGTCTAAGATTTTTTCACTGTTTATTTGAAATATATGAGCAAATATCTTGAAGGAAGAAAAGATTGGCTCGGGCCTGGTGCACTGGGAAGACCCAGAGGAGTCGGGTGAAGAGGGAGGTGGGAGGGGGGATCGGGATGGGGAATAAGTGTAAATCTATGGCTGATTCATATCAATGTATGACAAAACCCACTGAAATGTTGTGAAGTAATTAGCCTCCAACTAATAAAAAAATTAAAAAAAAAAAAAAAAAAAAGAAAAGATTGACCTTGAAACTGATTTTTTTCTTTTTATTTTTTTATTGAAGGATAATTGCTTTATAGAATTTTGTTGTATTCTGTCAAACCTCAACATGAATCAGCCATAGGTATACATATATGCCCTCCCTTTTGAACCTCCCTCCCATCTCCCACACCATTCCACCCCTCTAGATTGATACACAGCTCCTGTTTGAGTTTCCTGAGCCATACAGCAAATTCCCATTGGCTATCTATTTTACATATGGTAATGTAAGTTTCCAGGTTACTCTTTCCATACATCTCATCCTCTCCTCCCCTCTCCCCATGTTCATAAGTCTATTCTCTATGTCTGTTTCTCCATTGCTGCCCTGTAAATAAATTCTTCAGAACCTTTTTTCTAGATTCCATATATATGCGTTAGAATGTGATATTTATCTTCTCTTTCTGACTCACTTCATACTGGAAAATAGGTTCTAGGTTCATTCACCTCATCAGAACTGACTCAAATGTGTTCCTTTTATGGCTGAGTAATATTCCATTGTGTATATGTACCACAACTTTATCCATTCGTCTGTCAATAGACATCTAGATTGCTTCCATGTTCTGGCTATTGTAAATAGTGTTGCAGTGAACAATGGGATACATGTGTCTTTTTCAACTTTGGTTTCCTCAGGGTATATGCCTAAGAGTGGGATTGCTGGGTCATATGGGTGGTTTTATTCCTAGTTTTTTAAGGAATCTCCATACCGTCTTCCATAGTGGCTGTGTCAATTTACATTCCCACCAACAGTGCAAGAACATTCCCTTTTCTCCACACCCTCTCCAGCATTTATTGTTTGTAGACTTTTTGATGATGGCCATTCTGACCAGTGTGAGGTGATATCTCATTATAGTTTTGATTTGCATTTCTCTAATAATGAGTGATGTTGAACATCTTTTCATGTGTTTGTTAGCCGTCTGTATGTCATCTTTGGGGAAATGTCTGTTTAGGTCTTTTTCCCACTTTTTGATTGGGTTGTTTGTTTTTCTGACATTGAGTTGTATGAGCTGCTTGTATATTTTGGAAATTAATACTTCATCAGTTGTTTCATTTGCTATTCTCTTATACTGAGGGTTGTCTTTTCACCTTGCTTATAGTTTCCTTTGTTGTGCAAAAGATTTTAAGTTTAATCAGGTCCCACTTGTTTACTTTTGTTTTTATTTCCTTTCTGCTAGGAGCTGGGTCATGGAGGATCTTGCTTTGATTTATGTCATCGGGTGTTCTGCCTGTGTTTTCCTTTAAGAGTTCTATAGTTTCTGGTCTATCTTTGTGTATGGTTTTAGGAAGTGTTCTAATTTCATTCTTTTACATGTAGCTGTCCTGTTTCCCCAGCACCATTTATTGAAGAGGCTGTCTTTGCCCCATTGTAT
Organism: Cervus elaphus; assembly: GCF_910594005.1. Taxonomy (NCBI): domain Eukaryota; kingdom Metazoa; phylum Chordata; class Mammalia; order Artiodactyla; family Cervidae; genus Cervus; species Cervus elaphus. Next base: position 28,765,526 of record NC_057829.1, on the reverse strand, counting down.
ATTCTTGCCTCCTTTTTCAAAAATAAGGTACCCATAGGTGCATGGGTTTATTTCTGGGCTTTCTATCTTGTTCCATTGGTCTGTATTTCTGTTTTTGTGCCAGTACCTTACTGTCTTGATGACTGTAGCTTTGTAGTATAATCTGAAGTCAGGAAGGTTGATTCCTCCAGCTCCATTCTTCTTTCTCAAGACTGCTTTGGCTATTCGGGGTCTTCAGTGTTTCCATGTGAATTGTGAAATTTTTTGTTCTAGTTTTGTGAAAACTGTCATTGGTAATTTGATAGGGATCACATTGAATCTGTAGATTGCATTTGGTAGTATAGTCATTTTCACAATATTGATTCTTCCTACCCAGGAACATATTTATGTTTTCTTTCATCAGTGTCTTACAGTTTTCTGTGTACAGTTCTTTTGTCTCCTTAGGTAAGCTTAATTTCTCTTTCTGATTTTTCATTGTTAGTATATAGAAATGCAAGTGATTTCTGTGTATTGATTTTGTGTCCTGCAACTTTGCTAAATTCACTGATTAGCTCTAGTTATTTTCCGATACTATCTTTAGCGTTTTCTATGTACAGTATCATGTCATCTGCAGACAGTGAGAGCTTTACTTCTTCTGTTCTGATCTGGATGCCTTTTATTTCTTTTTCTTCTCTAATTGTTGTACTTAGGACTTCCAGAACTATGTTGAATAATAGTGGTGAAAGTGGGCACCCTTGTCTTGTTCCTTATCTTAGGGGGAGTGATTTCAGTTTTTCACCACTGAGAATAATGTTTGCTATAGACTTATCAAATATGGCTTTTACTATGTTGAGGTGGGTTCCTTCTGTGCCCATTATTTGAAGAGTTTTAATCATAAATGGGTACTGAATTTTGTCAGAGGCTTTTTCTGCATCTATTGAGATTATCATATGGTTTTTATCTTTCAATTTGTTAATATGGTGTATCACATTGATTGATTTGCATATATTGAAGAATCCTTGCATTCCTGGAATAAACCCAACTTGATCATGGTGTATGAACTTTTGGATGTATTGCTGAATTCTCTTTGCTAAAATTTTGTTGAGGATTTTTGCATCTATGTTCATCAGTGATATTGGCCTGTAGTTTTATTTTTTGCGTGTTGTCCTTGTCTGGTTTTGGTATCAGAGTGATGGTGGCCTGGTAGAATGAGTTTGGAGGTGTTCCTTCCTCTGCAATTTTTTGAAAGTTTTAGAAGGATAGGCACTAGCTCTTCTCTAAATGTTTGATAGAATTCTCCTGTGAAGCCATCTGATCCTGGGCTTTTGTTTTTTGGGAGATTTTTGATCACAGCTTCAATTTCAGTGCTTGTAATTGGATTGTTCATAATTTCTATTTCTTCTTGGTTCAGTCTTGGAAGATTGAACTTTTCTAAGAATCCGTCCATTTCTTCCAGGTTATCCATTTTATTGCCGTGTAGTTGTTCATAATAGTCTCTTATAATCCTTTGTATTTCTACATTGTCTGTTGTAACATCTCCTTTTTTTGTTTCTAATTTTGTTGATTTGATTCTTCTCTCTTTTTTTCTTGATGAGTCTGGCTAAAGTTTTGTCAATTTTGTTTATCTTCTCAAAGAACCAGCTTTTACTTTTATTAATCTTTACTATTGTATCTTTCATTCCTTTTTCATTTATTTCTGCTCAGATCTTTATGATTTCTTTTCTTCTAATTTTGGTGTTTTTTAATTCTTTTTCCAGCCATTTTAGGTGTAAAGTTAGATTGTTTATTTGATCTTTTTCTTATTTCTTGAGGTAGGATTGTATTGCTATAAACTTCCCTCTTAGAACTGCTTTTGCTGCATCCCATAGGTTTTGAGTTGTCATGTTTTCATTGTCATTTGTTTCTAGAAATTTTTTGATTTCCCTTTAGATTTCTTCAGTAACCTGTTGGTTATTTAGAAGTGTGTTGATTAATCTCCATGTGTTTGTGTTTCTTACAGTTTCTTTTTTTTTGTAATTGATATCTAGTCTCTTAACATTATGGTTGGAGAAGATGCCTGATACTCTTTCAGTTTTCTTAAGTTTACTGAGGTTTGATTTGTGACCCAAGATGTGGTCTATCCTGGAGAATGTTCCATGTGCACTTGAGAAGAAGGTGTATTCTTCTGCATTTGGATGGAATGTCCCAAAAGTATTGATGAGATTCATCTCATCTAATATATCATTTAAGACTTGTCTTTCCTTATTAATTTTCTGTTTTGATGACCTGTCCATTGGTGTGAGTGGGGTGTTAAAGTCTCCTGATATTATTGTGTTACTGTCAGTTTCTCCTTTTGTGTCTGTTATTGTTTGTCTTATGTATTGAGGTGCTCCTATGTTGGGTGCATAGATATTTACAATTGTTATGTCTTTCTCTTGATTGATCCCTTGATCATTATGTAGTGTCCTTCCTTATCTCTTGTAATATTCTTTATTTTAAGGTCTCTTTTGTCTGATATGAGGATTGCTACTTCAGCTTCCTTAGTAGTTTGGGGTTGATCTTGTAGATCTTTTTCCTTCTCTTGTTTTTTTGACTATTAAGTCTGTTTAACATTTGTTGTGAAGGTGGTTTGGTGGTACTGAATTCTCTTAACTTTTGCTTGTCTGGAAAGCTTTTTATTTCTCTTATCAGTTTTGAATGAGATCCTTGCTGGGTACAGTAATCTTGGTTGTAGATTTTTCCCTTTCAGTACTTAAAATATACCCTGCCATGCCTTTCTGGCCTGCAGAGTTCCTGAAGCTTATGGGGTTTCCCTCATATGTTACTTGTTGCCTCTCCCTTGCTGCTTTTAATATTCTTTCTTTGTGTTTAGTCTTTGTTAGCTTGATTAGTATGTGTCTTGGCATGTTTCTCCTTGGGTTTATCCTGTATGGGACTCTTTGTGCCTCTTGGACTTGATTGACTATTTCCTTTTCCATATTGGGGAAATTTTCAACTGTAATCTCTTCAAAAATTATCTCATACTCTTTCATTTTCTCTTCTTTTTCTGGGACCCCTATAATTCAAATGTTGGTGCTTCTGATATTGTCCCAGAGGTCTCTGTTACTATCCTGTTCTTTTTGTTCTTCTTACTTTATTCCACTCTTCAGAAGTTACTTCTACTATTTTATCTTCCAGCTCACTGATTCATTCTTCTGCTTCAGATATTCTTCTATTGATTCCTTCTAGAGTATTTTTAATTTCAGTAATTGTGTTGTTTGTCTCTGAATATTTATTCTTTAATTCTTCTAGGTCTTTGTTAATTGATTCTTGCATTTTCTCCATTTTGTTTTCAAGGTTTTTAATCATCTTTACTATCATTATTCTGAATTGTTTTTCAGAGAGTTTGCTTGTTTCCTCTTCATTTATTTGGACTTCTGTGTTTCTCATTTGTTCCTTCATTTGTGTAGTGTTTCTCTGCCTTTTCTTTTTTTTTAAACTTATTGTGTTTGAGGTCTCCTTTTCCCAGACTTCAAGGTTGAATTCTTTCTTCCTTTTGGATTCTGCCCTCCTAAGGTTGGTCCAGTGGTTTGTGTAAGCTTTATATAGGGTGAGATTTATGCTGAGTTTTTGTTTGTTTGTTTGTTTTTCCTGTGATGGGCAAGGCTGAGTGAAGTGGTAATTCTGTCTGCTGATGATTGGGTTTATATTTTTGTTTTGTTTGTTGTTTAGATGAGGCATCCTGCACAGGGTGCTACTGGTGGTTGGGTGATGCCTGGTCTTGTATTCAGGTGGTTTCCGTTGTGTGAGTTCTCACTATTTGATACTCCCTAGGGTTAGTTCTCTGGTAGTCTAGGGTCTTGGAGTCAGTGCTCCTACTCTATAGGCTCAGGGCTTGATCTTGAGTTTTGTGTGGGTCTATATATTCTTTTCAGCTGGTGTTCTGCATGCACTTCTGTGTCTGAAGGTGTATTCCTGATTTATCATGGAGAGAGATGTACTCCACGTCCACCTACTCTGCCATCTTGTCTTCAAACTGATTTTGAACATTAGCTTTGCAAACATTTCCGTCACTGAAAAAAATTAAAGCAAAAAGTTTGTAATGAGTTACTGAATGTATATAGCCATTCTTGTAACTATAAATTTACTTCAAATTTTAGAAATTTGTTTTCTTCATTTCATATCCTGTAACCTTTCAAGGAAATTTAGTTTCCAGTCTGTTTTGTTTGTGTACCCTCCATTCATGAAAAAAAATTTTTTTTTTAAATATAAAAAATTTAAAAATTAATTGGCTTTCAAGGTTCAACACAGGTGACTGGAAGTTTATGGAGTTATTTTCTCTTTTTAGCCTCCTTTGTAAAAATCCCAGATTTCTGACTGATTGGATAAATGTGATTCCTTTTTTTTTGTTTTGTAATGCAACTATTTTGATGGTTGGCTTCACAGCTGAGGCGAGCCACCATTTCAAACCCAATAACAGGAGACTTGGAGACGGTACATTACAGAATTAGCAAAAGGTAAGAGATGTGTATGCTGCATATTTTGCCCTCTAATGAGTGTTTTGTACATCCTACAGGAATCATTCATTTAAGGGAAGTAGGTCATTTTCAGTCTCCAGTCAAGTCACCGCCTATTTTTAAGCATGGAAAAACTGCTTTGTGTTTCACAGGTCTTTCTCTCTAACTAGAAGTTCTGTTTTTAATATTTAATTGATCTGTTATTTTTAGGGAGTTATATACTTTTCATCTCTCTTCAGGTTAGGAATCAAATGTCCAGGAACTGGCCTAATACTTGTTTTCTTATTCCTTTTTCTTTTTTCTTGCCAAAGATGGAAAAAAAAAAAAAAAAGGCAGCAGCCTGGATTAATCTGGGAGTAGTCTTTGTTTATGTAGTTCTCTCATATTCATAAATATGCTGCAGTGAATTCACATCATTCTTCATGATTGTGTTGGCATTTGTTCATGCATCTTATAAAATAACATTGTCATTATGGAGTAATCTGTATTTCTCCTGTTGGAGTTTTTATTTTAAAAAAGTTGCTGACTTAAACGTTGGCAATGGAAAGAACAGAGTTATGCTTCAGATCTCAGTCTTCCAAATGCTATTATTTATGAGTTTAGTTGCCTTTTACTTTACCAGAGAGATTTAACGACAGTTATAGCTTGGTGAGAGTTTTAAAAATGAATTTAAAGAGACTACTAATTATTCTTTTGCCAAATAATTTGGAGAACATTAAACTTCTAGATCTGAGAAAGCACCTGTGAAACCCAGTGCTATAAATCATTTACATACAGCTTCAAATGATTTAAAAAAAAAAAGTGAAAGGACAATCTGCAACAAAAATCTGTCAACCCATTTTTTTCTTGATTTGGAAGTGGCTTTTCTTATCGCCACTTTTCTAAATGTTTCTGCTGATTTGAAACCATTGCCTACCATCCAGACCAATCCGAACCCTTCCAATCACCTGTGGCTTGGCAAAACAAAACAAAAGCCCCAAATTGCCCGCTACGTGAGTAAGCCCTTGTCCTTTCTCTTTTTTTGTAGCTGAGCCGAGCTACAGTACATGACCCTGAGACTGGAAAATTGACCACAGCCCAGTACAGAGTATCTAAGAGGTAAGGGAGTAATGGGAAGAATTTTAGTCATATTTGGACTATTTTCTTTCTTGAGAGTCTAGTTTTCACAAAACCCATCTCATGGTTTCTAAGACCTCGGCTATTAGGCATAGGTATTTGATAGCTGTGTATGACTTTTCATGATGGACATGGTTATGGGGAAGTTGATAGAGGTTTTTCAAAGTGACTTGCTAGGTTTTAAAATGCCTGCTGAGATAGCCCACACACCCTACCTGGTAAGTGAAGTTGTGTTCTCATATTAAAGTAACAGAAGTTCCCAAAGACTCTCCATAGAACAAGGCCTAATTTAATTTGTAGTAAAGCAGGGGCTTAAAAATCTCAGGGTGACTCAGTAGCTATAGGTAGTGAGAATGACACCTTGAAAGGTTACCTAAAAAGTCCTCTGTAAGTCAGTTGGTTTCAAATTCTTTGTTTTTAACAATATTTAAGAGAATCTTAAGTTATTGGCTGATAGGTCACCAAAATAATTTTTAATAAAAGATCACTATGAAACTTGTAACTATATATAACTTAATAGAAGCTCACAAAATAAATGATGTTATTTCAACAGAACTCTTTTTCCATGTACTTATTTGTATAAATAAAGTTTCTCAGCTCTCATGAAAATAGAAGTGTCATTGAGCTGAATTCTGTCTCATTGTAGCAACAAGTAATATTTATTCACATATAATACTTAATTGAAAATAAACTAAGCTTCATCTCCTTAGGAATATTTTAATATATTTTCGTTTTTTACATTTGATGATGATTGTTTAGATCTTTAGATGTTATGCTCTTTAGATTGCTGTTGTTCAGTCGCTAAGTCATGTCCGACTCTCTGGAACCCCATGGACTGCAGCATGTCAGGCCTCCCTGCTCTTCAGTATCTCCCAGAGTTTGCTCAAATTCATGTCCATTGAGTCAGTGGTGCTATCTCACCGTCTCATCCTCTGCCGTCTCCTTTTCTTCTTGCCCTCAAATCTTTCCCAGCATCAGGGGCTTTTCCAGTGAATTGGCTCTTCACATTAGGTGGCCAGAGTGTTGGAGCTTCAGCTTCCAATGAATATTCAGGGTTGATTTCCTTTAGGATTGATTGATTTGACTTCATTGCTGTCCAAGGGACTCTCAAGAATCTTCTCCAGCACCACAATTCAAAAGCATTGTAATAACCCATTCTAGGAGACATGTTTTTTTTTTTTTTTAAACAGTTAAGCCTTTATGTTACAAGAAATTTATATTTTTATCAGTTTACATAAATATTTTGTTGTGGAGAAGTATAATGTGATGAATAAGACTTTTAGTCATAAAAATACATCCCTCTTGGAGAGGGCTTCTCAGCCTCAGCACTGTTGACATTTTGGATCAGATGATTGTTGTTTGTTGACTGACCTGAGGCTTGTAGGATATTTAGCAGCATCACTAGTGCCCGCTGAGCGCCAGCACCCTTCTGTCACCAGTTGTGACAATCAAAAATGTCTTCAGACATTGTCACATGTCTCCTGGTAGGCAAAATTTCCACCACCATCCCTGGGAATTCTACCTCTCTACCCTTGTTAAGAACCACTGTTTTAAGATAGGAATGGAATGAAAATGCAAGTTCAGGGGAAAAAAGGGAAGACTGATGTAAAATTTTCAAGCATTTAAAAAATGCTTCATTCATGTATTTTCTTAAGTGGATGATGATGGGCATAAAATCATGGTATTTAGAGTCCACTGGATACATAAAAAAATAATCATTTTTCAGAAATTACCACTGTTTTCAGTATGACAGAATTAAATTTTTTGAAACTCTTGGGATGAAAAATTTCATTTGTCAGCTAAAAATTGTGCAAAGGAGTACATAGATTTTAACAACTAATTTAGGAGGCAAACAAAAAATAGCATTGCTCTGTAAGTCATAGCAAAAGTACTATAAAGACTATACAGAATGCATTGATTTGTTTTCTTAATTACTTTTTTAAGGCAAAGCTTTATGTTCTTTATGTATTAACCTTCAGCATCCCCACATACATATTCTGGTATACTGTCTGTCCTATACCACTAGCTATTCCCTTACCCCAATCACATTCCTGTAATGTGGTTTTGATGTTTGTTAATACTAATACAAGGTAAGGATTTGCAATAATTAATTTGGATAAACATGTTAAACCATGATTATAATGCTTCTGTGCATTGTATAATAATTAACCCTCATTTGAAGTTAAGTACACTAATTTTCCATTTATAGAACCTTTTCATGTCTAAAAAGAGAGCTCATCTATTTTTTAAAAAATATAAATCCATTATATATTTTATTAGAGATTATTACATGGTTTTAGGCTTTTTTTTTAAGTGTCATAAAGCTAGTAAGTATCTAAATTCTCCAGATTTGGATGTTTTTAGGAAGCACTTAAAACAAAATTTTATGAACTTAGTGTTTTCGAAGTCATTTTTGGAAATTTTCTATATATACAATGGACTTTTTGACAAAATATTCAGCCCACAGAGTCACTGGACTCTTACCAAAAGTCAAATTACTCTTGGAAAGGTGATCCAAACCTTTTTTTCCCGTCTTTGGAGCTAAATATTTCTAAACATTCTGAGCTTATTTTTGAAAATATTATAATGTCATAGCTCTGGATTTTTGAGAAAGGTATAGCCATACTTTATATTATATTTAACAACAGAAGATACTTAGCCAGTAACATTAGACACATTGAAAGAGTGAATAACACCACAGTAAATTCATGCAGACTTGGCAACGTATGCAGTGTGAGTGTGTGTTTGTGTTCAAAACAACCTAGTAAAAAAAGAATTCCATAGCACAGTGGTTTTCATTTTTACTCTAAAGGAAAAATTTTCATCAGCCCTTTAAAAAATAAAATCTTTAAAGTGAGAGAGAGGTCTTAATAGTCAAGGAAGGAATTTGCTCCTTGAAATGTCCAGTACATTTCATATTTTAACAAATAAAAAGCTTTTACTATTTTGAAAATTTAATATCTATTGAGAGATTTTCTACCCATCACTGTAAATCTGAAATTTGGAGATTTCACAAGTGAAATAAGTGAGTGTTTTATGTTTCCTTCATATTTTATACCTCTGAAGAAGGCATCTCCAAAGCAAAATAGCAGAAAGAGTTTGTGTGTACTGATGTCAGTTAAAGAGGTCCCTTTTTCTCTGGGAACATCTGTATTTTGAAAGAGTCAGAAGGGAATTTCAAATATCTGTATTCTGAGACATTTCTAAATGATTGCATCATCATCTGTGGAAGTGAAAATATGTTCATGTTCTAGCAAATAGAATTTTCTTTGGGCAGAGTACGTGTGGAAATCCACTACTGTTTAAAAAACAAAATATTTCCTTTATTGACTACATGTGAACTTTTGGCAAATCATTTTTTGTCTTTCCAGTATATATGTATATATATATAAAAAAACACCCTAAAGTTTTACTGTGTGTGTGTGTGCTCAGCTGTGTCTGACTCTTTGCAACCTCGTAGACTGTAGCCTCCAGGCTCCTCTCTCCATGAAATTTTCCAGGCAAGAATACTGGAATGGGTTGCCATTTCCTTTTCCAGGGGATCTTCCCAACTCAGGGATTGAACCTGTGTCTCCTGCATTGGCAGGCAAATTTACCACCGCTCCACCTCAGCTTGTTACTGGAGAAGCTAATAGTTTGGCTAAATCAAAGTAATGGAATTTTAGTTTTTGAGAGGTAATCATTCAGTTATAGGTGGTGCAGTGATAAAAGAATCTATTTGTCAATGAAGGAGATACAAGAGACGCAGGTTTGATCCCTGGGTCAGGAAGATCCCCTGGAGAAGGAAATGGCAACCCACTCCAGTATTCTTGCCTAGAAAATTTCATGGATAGAGGAGCCTGGTGAGCTACAGTCCGTGGGGTCACAAAGAGTTGGACACAGTTGAGTGACTGAGCACACATACGCCCATACACATTCAGTTGTCTACTCAGAGAAGGCAGTTATATGAGTTCATAAGTCCAGTTAAAGTAATATATGCAAATAAACAGTTTATTGAGTGTGGTATTCTTTAATTCTGGTGGAATCTATCACTTCTTGGAAGTGATTTCATTTTTTACTTTGAAATACAGATTTCTTATAATATGATATCTTATTATGCTTAAGATTTAATTTACCCCATGTTAAAAAGGAGCAAATGGAGTGTAAAAATGTATTAATATTTTTACAGTTTAGAGGCTAATGCAGATAGCCTTGAGTGATACCATTTTTTTTAATTGGCATAGCTTGTAACAACATCCCCTTCTGTTGGCTAGAACAGTCGTTCTCAGATTGAGATAACTGAAATGGATAGATCTAGATAGATCTATAGTGTTTTTGTATAACTGTCCCACTGAGAACCAAAGGGACTAGATAAATTCCAAGTCTAGATGATTAGCCTTTCTTTGTTAATTGTGAAGCACATAGGGAAGAGTTATTGAAAGTTTTGCCCTCTGTAACTTTGGGCCCTGAATTATATTTTGCCTTTGCTAAAAAATCACATAGTGGTATGCAGATTACATTAATCATGTTTTCTTTTGGCAGTTTTGTAACAATCTTAACCTTCCCTTGTGTCTCAGCGGGTAAAGAATCTGCCTACAGTGCAGGAGACCTGAGTTTGATCCCTGGGTTGGGAAGATCACCTGGGGAAGAGAAAGGCTACCCACTCCAGTATTCTGGCCTGGAGAATTAATTCCACGAACTGTACAGTCCTTGGGGTTGCAAAGAGTTGGACATGACTGAGTGACTTTCACTTAAAAACCTCCAGAGTGGTGGTGTCTGTTTACTTGAGCATGTGTTCCTTAGTATTAGAAATATAGTCATGCAACGTCAGACTGTTTCTTCTTACTTAAATAAAGCATTCCAGTGATATTTTTTAAAGTATATATTAAAAGGATAATGAACTTTTTTACAGCAGAAACTCTTTAGAAATGAAAAAATGTTAATGTTACTCTGCATGTACAACTTAACTCTCAGTTCCTGTCATTAAGACCAAAAGAAATATATTTTGGGTTATCTAATTATTAATGAAAAAAGAAGACACATAAACAGAGTTCTGTTTTTCTCCTAGTGCTGAACTATTTTTTGTGGAAAAAACACTGTATAACTTAGTTGACATTTTCAATTATAATTGTACAAAAGATAAAGAATGTTCTTCAAATGATTTTTTTCCAGGTTACAGTAAATGCTATAATTTTACATTCTAACTCAGTTAAAGCACTGAATACTAGAAGAATGTTGATACCTGATTTATTTAATTTAATGTAGGAGTAAGACTTCTAGATCCTAAAGAACAGTTAACATATTACAGTATCATTGTCTTGTCATTTTTAGTAGCATTAAAACAACTCAGCTAATTTAAACTATCCAATAAGTCTACAATAATACTCCTGAAGACAGATGAGCAGTATTGCTTTTAAGGATGGGATGAGTAAAATGTTTTAAATGTGTTCTCCAGCCTAGGAGAATCTTACTATATTTTGGAGAGGTTTCATATAAAAGTCAAATTAAGTGAAATAACCTCCTATGTAGAACTCATTTTCCTCTGCAGTGACTATAGCAGTTTCTTTTAAAGCTGTGGTTATCAGTGACTATCTCTCATCTGAGGCTTAATTTCTAAACCTTCTATTAAGATAGTTTATGATATAGCGAGAAGTGCAAATTAAAACTTTTTAAAAATGTAAACAATTAAAATATTTTTGCCTCTAAGATTGGCAAAGATTAAAAAGATTGATACTGTCAAGGATTTTATGAAATGGGCACTCATAAACTGTTGACAGAAGTATAAGTCACAAATAGTTTTGGAAGGCAATTTGATATCATTTATCAAAATGTAGAACTCATGTAGTATTTCCACATCTAGGAAATTATCCTACAGAGATATTTGCAGAAGTATGCAAAATGTATACAGAAATTTGTTACAATATTGTTTGTAATAGAGAAAAATTAGAAACAGACTTTTTAAACCAGTGCTTTATTGACCTTTGTGGTCATCTTGGAATTAAAGATATTTTAATATTAAAAATAAAAAACAGTAATTAAAAAGTGACGAAATGTAAAGTGGTATAGTTGCTGTGGAAAACAGGCTGGCAGTTCCTCACAAAGTCGAACATGGGATTATGATATGATCTAGAAATTCCACTTCTAGGTATATATCCCCCCAAATTGAAAAGAGGTCTCGAACTGATTACTTGTACATCCATGTTCATAACAGCCTTATTCATGATAGTCAACAGGTAGAGGCAACCCAAATATCAATTAGTGGATGAATGGATAAATAAAATGTGGTATAAACAAATTATGGACTATATTCAACCTTTAAAAGGATTGAAATTCTGATACATGCTGTAACATGGATGAACCTTGAGGATATTTACTAAGTGAATAAGCCAGGCACAAAAGAACAAATATGGTATGATTCCACTTATAGGAGGTATCTAGAATAGGCAAATTCATACAGACAAAAAGTGGACTAGAGGTTACCCAGGACTGGGAGGAGAAGGAAATGGCAAATTGTTGTTTCAGAGTATACAGAATTTCAGTGTGGAATGGAGAAAAAGTTTTGGAAATAGAGAGTTGGTGATGCTTGTGCAACTTTGTGAATGTATTTAACACCCCTGAATTGCACTCTTAAAAATGGTTAAAATGGTTAATTTTATGTTGTATATTTTTTACCACAGTAATTTTTAAAAATGAGGTAGCATTATGTGTATTAACTAGGAAATGTCAGAAGTATTTTTAGGGAGAAAAAAGTATATGTGTATATTAAGGTGAAAGGTTGAAGGGTGGATTCTTTTTTTTTTTTTTTAATTCTCTCAGTAAGTTTGTTTACACACAGGGAAAAGCTATTGAGAGGATATATATCTTTTGTTAATAGTGTTTTGAGACTAGGAAAGGGACTTCATGTACTTTTATACTCTTTGAAATTTTTATAATAAGTATTTCTTTTAAAAATAGCTTTATTGAGGGACTTGCCTCGCAGTCCAGTGGTTAAGACTTCGAGCTCCAATGCAGGGGGCATGGGTTCAGCCCCTGGTTGGAAAACTAAGATCCTGCAAGCTGCTTGGTGTGGCCAAAAAAAGCTTTATTGAACTATATACCATATAGTTCACCCATTTGAAGTGTATAAGTCAGTGGTTATTAGTATAGTTAGAGAATTGTGCCTCCATCACCACAATTAATTTTAGAACATTTTCATTACCCCAAAGAGAAGTTTTACACTCCTCAGCCATAACTACCCAATCCTTAATCCCCTACCTGCCCCAACCCTGGGCAACCACTAATCTACTTTCTGTTTTTAATGGATTTGCCTATCCTGAATATTTTGTGTACATGGAATCATATACGTGACCTTTTAGTGTCTGGCTTCTTTTGCTTAGCATGTTTTCAGGGTATGGTTGAGCAATATTCTTTTGTATAGATACACCACATTTTATCTATCTTTTGAGTTATTTCTACTTTTTGACTATTATGAATAATGCTGTTCTGAAATTCATGTCTTTTGAAATACAGTTTATTTTGATGATGTCCTGTTTGTTTTTGTTGTTGTTGTTTCTACTTTTGATGTCATAGCTAAAGCAATGACTAATCTAAGGTCACAGAGATATATATCGTGTTTTTTTCCAAAAAGTTTTTTAATTTTAGCTCTTATATTTAGATCTTTAATCCCTTCTGAGTTAATTTTTTTAATATAATGTGAATGAGGTAGGGGGTTCATCTTCTTTCTTTTGCATATGGTTATCCTGTGCAATATATATTTGTTGAATATAACAAGCATTTGTGATAGTCTTGTTAAATAAACAAGCATATTATAATTATATAATATATAATCAATATATATATTGAATATAACAAGCTTTTATAATTTTAAAACTATACAGTGAAAGATTAGACTGATAATTTCCTAAAATGGTAAAAGTGAAGGTGTTCTTGATAACAGGAGACTTCAGGCTAAAGAGTTAGTAAGCAAGGAGTACATGGAGAATGCATGAGTGAGGAGGAGGGTTTCAAGAGGGATGAACATTGTGAAATGTTACTAAAAGAGCAAATAACTGTGAGAAAAATCAGAAAATCTTGTTAGATTTAATAACAGTAGGATTATGGGTGATATTAGCAAGAGTGGTTTCGATGGAGTGATAGAGATTAAAGCTAGATTGGAATAGATTGAGAAGTGAGGAGTCTCTGAAAAGGTTGACTTGAAGAGGGAGGAGAAAGAAGTTGGTAGCTGGAGAGAGAATTGAGGGAAAGAATTTGAAGTTTTTGCTTATTTGTTTAATGGGAGAGTCTTAAGCCCTGTTAAAAGCTGTGGGAGGAATTATTGAGAATGGATGTTGATTATGTAAGAGAGAGAAGGGCTAATCAGTGATTCATGATTCCTGAAATGGCAGGAGATAATAGAATCTAAGGCAGAGGATTGGCCTCAGATAATGGAGAGAAATCTCCTCTTGGAACTGGAATGAACTAGAGTGAACTGTGTATCAGGAATAGATTGTATGGTTTCTGTTTTGTCTTCTAAGTAGGAGATATGTTGTCCACTGAGTGAAGGAGTCATGGGTGGGCTGGCGTTCAGAATAAAGGAGAGTGTAAGGCCCACTTAAGAGTTAGTGTTCATGAATTTTTAGTGGAATATATTTGCCTTATTTCGTTATTTTCTCCAGTAGAATTTGGTAATACAGGTATAAGCTTGGAGAAAAGAAATTCATTCAGGAATGTCTTTTTGCCAGAGAGTTGAATTTAGGCTTTTATCAAGAATGCTGTTGAAGGACTTCCCTGGTGGTCCAGTGGTTAGGACACCACGCTTCCATTGCAGGTGGCATGGGTTCAATCCCTGTTTGGGAAACTAAGATCTTGCAGCCATGGCACTACTAAAAAAATTGCTGATGCTGTAGAAATGATGGACCATAGCTTGATGAGAGAAGTGAAGAAAGAAAAAGTCTATTAGACTGGGAAAAAGCATACATAAAGGAGAGAGTTGAATTTTGCAGTACCATTTTATGGACCTATAGTTTCCATACCATAAAATTCATCCTTTAAAGTATACGGTTCAGTCTCTCTTTCCTCCGCTGCCGCTAAGGTGCTCGGTTCTTCCGAGGAAGCTAAGGCCGTTTTGGGGTGAGGCCCTCACTTCATCCGGCGACTAGCACCCCGCCCGGCAGCCCCCACCTAGCACTCGCCTGCACCATGGCCTCCGTCTCGGAGCTCGCTTGCATCTACTCTGCCCTCATTCTGCACGACGATGAAGTGATGGTCACGGAGGATAAGATCAATGCCCTCATTAAAGCAGCCGGTGTAAATGTTGAGCCTTTCTGGCCAGGTTTGTTTGCAAAGGCTTTGGCCAATGTCAACATCGGGAGCCTCATCTGCAACGTGGGGGCTGGTGGACCTGCCCCGGCAGCTGGTGCTGCACCAGCAGGAGGTCCTGCCCCAGCCACCGCTGCTGCCCCAGCTGAGGAGAAGAAAGTAGAAGCAAAGAAAGAAGAATCTGAAGAGTCTGATGATGACATGGGCTTTGGTCTTTTTGACTAAACCTCTTTAGTAACACATTCAATAAAAAGCTGAGCTGTTAAAAAAAAAAATAAATAAAGTATACGGTTCAGTGGTTTTCAGTCTTCTTAGCTGTGCAGTCATCACCATTATCTAATTCCAGAACATTTTCGCCACCAAAAGGAAATCCTGTACCCATTAGCCACCATTCCTTAATCCCCCCTTCCCCTGGCAACCACTAATCTACTGTCTCTATCGATTTACCTGGACTTTTCATGTAAATAGAATCATAATGGGTGACCTTTTGTATCTGATTTATCTTTAGCATAATGGTTTCAAGGTTCATCCATGTTGTGGTATGTGTTAGTACTTCCTTTTCATGACACAATAATCCATCTTATGGATATATTACATTTTATGTATCTGTCCATCAGTTGATGGACATTTGGATTATTTCCACTTTTTGGCCATTAACAATGCTACTGTGAACATTTGTGCACAAGTTTTGCTATGAACACACATTTTAATTTCTCTTGGATATACATACCTAGGCATGGAATTACTAGGTCACTGTATGTTTAACAATTTGAGGAACTGCCAAAGTGTTTTCCAGAGAGACTGCACTAGTTTACATTCCTACCAGCAATATATGAGGGTTCTGATTACTTCACATCATCACCAACACTTGTTATTGTCTATCTTTTTGATTATAGCCATCCTACTGTGTGTGTTGGCTATCTTTTAAAAACTTTTATTTATACAATCAGTACATGAATTCTTTTCCTTATAAAATATTAGCATTATATAAATCAAGCTAAAATCCCTAACCTCCACCCTGGCCAGTTTCTATACCTTACCTAAAAGGAACAGTTGTTTTCAGTTTGATGTATATGTATGTTTGATATATATATATATTTTTCAAAATTAACAAGAAATTCTCAGTGTAGAAGTCCTTTCTAGCCTTCCTACATTAACCTACCTGCTTTCATGAAAACTCTGTAATAAATGATATTAATTTTTTCCCTTTCCAACCTCCAGCTGTTGAATGTAACATCCTTTAACATCAGTAAAAATCGTATCAAAGAAACAAATCAACTAAATGCTTACAGATAAAGCCATAATATTATGGCTTTTAAAATGGCCTTTATGTATTGAAACTTAATCAGTAAAACTAATATTTTCTTCATATTTTTAGTGCCTGGCTGTCTGGCTATGAAAACCCTGTAGTGTCGCGAATTAATATGAGAATCCAAGATCTAACAGGACTAGATGTCTCCACAGCAGAGGAATTACAGGTAGGTAATCACATTATTCTTCTACTTCTTCAAAAGATGCTTCACATAGAGAACTCTCCTCAATGTTATGTGGCAGCCTGGATGGGAGGGGAATTGGGGGGAGAATGGATACATGTATATGCATGGCTGAGTCCCTTTGCTATCCATCTCAAATTATCACAACACTATTAATTGGCTATATTCCAATACAAAATAAAAAGTTAAAGTTTTTTTTTAAAGATGCTTCAGATGAGATTTTTCTGTCACTGTACAGAGAGTATTCAATTTGCAATATACTTTGTGACTGTAAAAGTGAATATATAGGCTGAAACCGTGTACACTGATCTTAATAATCAGTGGGAAAACTTAAAATTGTTCTGGGGCCTTTAAAATTTTTTCTCAAAACATTAAAAACTCTTACTGTTGAGTATAAATTTCTAGGGAAATTAAAAATATGTAATACTAATATTTATTAGTACAGTTTTTCATAAATAATTTTTTCTTCCTGTTTTCTATTCATATAACATAGAATTTACCCTGGTTTTAGTATTTACATGGTTGTACAATCATCACCACTATTTTCATCACACCACAAGAAACCCCATTTAAGTAATCACTCTCCATTCCCCTGCTCTAGTGCCCCTGGCAAATGCTTCTCTACCTTCTATCAATTTGCCTATTCTAGATATTTCATATGAATGGAGTAATATAATATGTGGCTTGGTATATTTGGGTTATTTCACTTAACAATGTTTTTAAGCTATATATGTGTTGTAGCATGAATCAGTACTTCATGCTTTTTTGTGTCTGAATAATACTCTCTTGTTGGATATACCACATTTTATTTATCAGTTAAAGAACATCTGTTTCCACTCTTTGGATATTATGACTAATGCTGTGAACATTTGTCTACAAATTTTTGAACAGACAACATTTAAATTCCTCTTGGGTATATATCTACTTAAGGAAGTGTGCTGGGTCATGTGTTATCTTTGATATTTGAGGAGCTGACAAACTGTTTTCCCAAATGGCCACATGATTTTACGATCCCACTGGCAATGTACAAGGGTTCCATTTTTGTCACATCTTTGCCAACACCTGTTCTTGCCTGGTTTTTTAAATTAAGATTATTCTAATATGTTTGAAATGCTATTTCATTATGGTTTTTATTTGCATTTCCCTGGAAAACCACTAGACCATTCAGGTATGACCTAAATCAAATCCCTTATGATTATACAGTGAAAGTGAGAAATAGATTTAAGGGATTAGATCTGATAGAGTGCCTGATGAACTATGGACAGAAGTTCATGACATTGTACAGGAGACAGGGAGGAAGACCATCCCCAAGAAAAAGAAATGCAAAAAAGCAAAATGGCTGTCTGAGGAGGCCTTACAAATAGCTGTGAAAAGAAGAGAAGTGAAAAGCAAAGGAGAAAAGGAAAGATATACCCATTTGAATGCAGAGTTCCAAAGACTAGCAAGGAGAGATAAGTAAGCCTTCCTCAATGATCAATGCAAAAAAAAAGAGAAAAACAATAGAATGGGACAGACTAGAGATCTCTTCAAGAAAATTAGAGATACCAAGGGAACATTTCATGCAAAGATGGGCTCAATAAAGGACAGAAATGGTATTGTCCTAACAGAAACAGAGATATTAAGAAGAGGTGGCAAGAATACAAAGAAGAACTGTACAAAAAAGATCTTCATGACCCAGATAATCATGATGGTATGATCACTCACCTAGAGCCAGACATCCTGGAATGTGAAGTCAAGGAAGCATCACTACGAACAAAGCCAGAGGAGGTGATGGAATTCCAGTTGAGCTATTTCAAATCCTAAAAGATGATGCTGTGAAACTGCTGTACTCAATATGCCAGCAAATTTGGAAAACTCAGCAGTGGCCACAGGACTGGAAAAGGTCAGTTTTCATTCTAATCCCAAAGAAAGGCAATGCCAAAGAATGCTCAAACTACCTCACAATTGCACTCATCTCACACGCTAGTAAAGTAATGCTCTAAATTCTCCAAGCCAGGCTTCAGCAATACATGAACCGTGAACTTCCAGATGTTCAAGCTGGTTTTAGAAAAGGCAGAGGAACCAGAGATCAAATTGCCAACATCTGCTGGATCATCAAAGAAGCAAGAGAGTTCCAGAAAAACATCTATTTCTGCTTTATTGACTATGCCAAAGCCTTTGACTGTGTGGATCATAATAAACTAGAAAATTCTGAAAGAGATGGGAATACCAGACCATCTCACCTGCCTCTTGAGAAACCTGTATGCAGGTCAGGAAGCAACAGTTAGAACTAGACATGGAACAACAGACTGGTTCCAAATAGGAAAAGGAGTACATCAAGGCTGTATATTGTCACCCTGCTTATTTAACTTATATGCAGAGTACATCATGAGAAACGCTGGGCTGGAAGAATCACAAGCTGGAATCAAGATTGTTGGGGGAAATATCAATAACCTCAGATATGCAGATGATACCACCCTTAAGGCAGAAAGTGAAGAAGAACTAAAGAGTGAAAAAGTTGGCTTAAAGCTCAACATTCAGAAAAGGCTAAGATCATGGCATCTGGTCCTATCACTTCATGGCAAATAGATGAGGAAACAGTGGCTGACTTTATTTTTGGGGGCTCCAAAATCACTGCAGATGGTGATTGCAGCCATGAAATTAAAAGACGCTTACTCCTTGGAAGGAAAGTTATGACCAACCTAGACAGCATATTAAAAAGCAGAGACATCACTTTGTCAACAAAGATCTATCTAGTCAAGGCTATGGTTTTTCCAGTAGTCATGTATGGATGTGAGAGTTGGACTGTAAAGAAAGCTGAGCACTGAAGAATTGATGCTTTTGAACTGTGGTGTTGGAGAAGACTCTTGAGAGTCCCTTGGATTGCAAGGAGATCCAACCAGTCCATCCTAAAGGAGATCAGTCCTGGGTGTTCATTGGAAGGACTGATGTTGAAGCTGAAACTCCAATACCTTGGTCACCTGATTGGAAGAGCTGACTTATTTGAAAAGACCCTGATGCTCGGAAAGATTGAGGGCAGGAGGAGAAGGGGGCGACAGAGGATGAGATGGTTGGATGGCATCACCGACTCAATGGACATGAGTTTGGGTAAACTCTGGGAGTTGGTGCTGGACAGGGAGGCCTGGCGTGCTGCGGTTCATGGGGTCTCAGAGAGTCAGACACGACTGAGTGACTGAACTGATTGCTAATGATGTTGATTATCTTTTCATGAGCTTATTAGCTATTTTTATATCTATGAAAAAAATTTGTATTTAAATCCTTTGCCTGTTTTTTTAATGGGGTTATTTGTCTTTTATTGAGTTATATGTGTTGTTCATATGTTCTGAATACTGGACCCATATTAAGTATATGGTTTGCAAATATTTTCTCCCATTCTCTGGGGTGTCTTTTACTTTCTTGATGGTGTCCTTTGGCAAAAATTTTTAATTTCTATGGAGCCTGATATGATTTTTTTGGTTGCTTTTGCTTAAGGTGTCTTAAGAAACCATTGCCTAATCCAAGGACATAAAGATTTACACTTGTGGTTTTTCCTGTAACTTTCATGGTTCTATTTCTTACATTCAGGTCTTTGATCCATCTTGAGTCATTTTTATATATGATGTAATGTATAGGCCCAACTTCATTCTTTTCATGTGGTTATATAGGCAATTGTCCCAGCATCGTTTGTTGAAAACTAGTCTTTACTATTGAATTGTCTCAGTAATTTAAAATATTAGAAATATTGAGGATTACCGTGTTTTAAATCTTTGTAAGCACTTATCAACAGTAGTTTCCTTTCTTCTCATTGTGAAACTTATGGTACAGAGTGAGCATCTTTTCTCTTTCTTTGTAAATTGTCCTGCTTCTAAGTTTGGTTCAGCTTTTAGTGTTTTTGTTTTTTTAGCTTTTAGTGTTTTATCCTTTTGCTTTTAATGTTGTTAAATATCTCTGAGAGATCTTTTATTGATGATTTTTTTCCAGAGTCACTTCCTCCAAGATATCTTCATTCTTTTCATGATCACTTTCTTTATGTTAATAAGTTTACCGTCAACAAAATTCCTCTGACCTTCACCAGATTCCTCTGACTGCATATCTAGAGTTTCTCAAACAGCAAAAGTTGGAAACATTTTCCTTGTCAGCCTTTTATTCTTCATCTCCATTTTAGTTTGATTTGTGGGGGGATCAGCATGAGTTTTCTTTTTAATATTGAAGTATAATTGATTTACAATGTTGTGTTAGTTTCAGGCATACCGCAAAGTGATTTAGTTACACATATCTATATATATGTATTCTTTTTCAGATTCTTTTCCCCTGTAGGTTATTACAGAGTATTGAGTAGAGTTCCTTGTGCTATATAGTAAGTCCTTATTAGTTATCTATTTTATATATAGTGGTGTGTGTGTGTGTACACACTGCTCAGTCGTAAATCCCCTAGGCAGATTATTTACCACTGCGCCACCTGGGAAGCCTCATATTAACTAGTATGTGTATGTTAATCCCAGGTTCCTAATTTATCCCTTCCTGCCACCTTTCTGCTTTGGTAACCATGTCTGTTTTTTTTTTTTTTTTTCAGTTTTGTAGTTTGTATTGGAGTATAGCTGATTAACAATGTTGTGATGGTTTTAGGTGAACAGTGAAGGGACTCAGCTATACATACACATGTATCCATTCTCCCCTAGATGGCACAGTGATAAAGAATCTGCCTGCCTGTGTAGGAGATGTGGGTTCAGTTCCTGGGTTGGGCAGATCCCCTGGAAGAGGAAATGACAACCCATTCCAGTATTCTTTCCTGGAAGATTCCATGGACAAAAGAGCCTGGTGGGCTACAGTCCATGGGGTCACAAAGAGTCAGACACAACTAAGTGCGTGCAGACACACACTCTCCCCCAAACTCCCCTCCCATCTTGGTCCTTGTTGGTTATCCATTTTGAATATAGCAGTGTGTTTATGTCCATCCCAAACTCCCTATCTATCCCTTTCCCTTAGTCATTCCCCCACCCCCAACCATAAGCTTGTTCTGAGAGTCTCATTTTTGTTTTGTAAGTAAGTTCATTTGTATCAGTTTTTTAGATTCCACATATAAGTGATCAAATGATATTTGTCTTTCTCTGACTTACTTCACTTGGTATGACACTCTCTATGTTGTTGCAAGTGGAATTATTTCATTCCTTTTTATGGCTGAGTAATAGTCTATTGACAAGTATATACCACGTCCTTGTCTATTCCTCTGTCAGTGGACATTTAGGTTGCTTCTTAAATGTCTTAGCTGTTGCAAATAATGCTGCAGTGAACATTGGGGTGCATATATCTTTTAGAATTATGGTTTTCTCTGGTTATATGCCCAGGAGTGGGATTGCTGAATTATTTGAAAGCTCTGTTTTTCGTTTTTTAAGGAAGCTCCATACTGTTCTCTGTAGTGGCTCTGTCAGTTTACATTCCCACCAAGAGTGTAGGAAGGTTCTCCTTTCTGCACACCCTCTCCAGCATTTTTTGTTTCTAGACTTTTTTATGATGGTCATTCTGACCCTTGTGAGGTAATACCTCATAGTTTTGATTTGCATTTCTCCAATAATTAGTGATGTTGAACATTTTTTTCATGTGCTTTTTGGTCATCTGTACGTCGTCTTTGGAGAAACATCTATTTAGATCTTCTGCCCATTTTTTGTTAGGGTTTCTTTTTTGATACTGAGTTGTGTGAGCTGTTTGTGTATTTTGGAGATTAATCCCTTATCAGTCGCATTGTGAGAGAAGTTAGCTCAGGTCCTACTCATCTTTTCCCAGAACCGAGTCCATTTCAGTTTGATTTCAATTTCAGTTACAGCATTATTGCTTTCCATTTCTCTGCTGCAGTTGCCTTTGTTGGGCAATTTCTTCTAATTGTCTATTATTGCAAAATATCACATAGATTTTTACTGGGGAATAAGGAGGCATATGCTTTGCTGTCTGTACAAGAACTGAATAACAGATACGCAGTGGCCAATCATTGATACTTTAGAGAAATGGTTGGTCATTGGTCATGTTGTGTAGCTGTTATGTAGTAATTTGTGGATTGAAGAGCTAGTAGCAATATTTGCTACTATATATAGTAATTACTGTGGTCTTGTATATAATTACTCACAGTTAATGTAACATGGTAACTGAAATGTCCACTGTGCTGTTGGGGGTCTAGTGTTAATGGTTACCTTTGAACTGTGGTGTTGGAGAAGACTCTTGAGAGTCCCTTGGACTGCAAGGAGATCCAACCAGTCCATCCTAAAGGAGATCAGTTCCAGGCATTCATTGGAAGGACTGATGCTGAAGCTGAAACACCAATACTCTGGCCACCTCATGAGAAGAGTTGACTCATTGGAAAAGACCCTGATGCTGGGAGGGATTGGGGGCAGGAGGAGAAGGGGATGACAGAGGATGAGATGGCTGGATGGCATCACCGACTCAATGAACATGGGTTTGAGTAAACTCCGGGAGTTGGTGATGGACAGGGAGGCCTGGCGTGCTGCGATTCATGGGGTTGCAGAGAGTTGGACATGACTGAGTGACTGAACTGAACTGAAACCATGATATCTGAGATTTGTGCATTTTAGAACTGTGCAAAACAGGACTGCCTGTATTTAAGTTTGCCTAAGTAAGTTATCATACTCCATGGTCATCTACAACTTCCTTGGTACTCATTTGATTATTAAAAAAATAAAAGCTATGATGCGTCTTTTTCTTTTCTAATTTGTATTTACTCTTACCTGCTTAACCTTCACAGGCTCTTTCAGGCTACTTGATATATTTCTGACTGAATAGTCTGATCCAAACCAAGGCATCTACAACATACGAAATAAATTATCCACAGTAATAATAATTTACATGAGACTTGGACTTTGCTGTGGGCAACAGTTTTAATTATGTACTCATTTTAAGAGCAATGCTCTTTAGCTTACATTTTCCTTTCATTTTTTTAGCATTTTGTCATATTGGGGTGAAAAGAGGTAGTTAACATTATCTTTATTTTACAAACAAGAAAACTGATTGTATCCAAAGTTACATATGCTGTATTATAACTAAGAAATCTGGACCATGAACTCAGACCAAATATTTTTCTTACTTTCTTTTGCTGCTTCACACTGGGGCATTGTCACATCCAAATGAAGTTGTCAGGGCCTTCCAACAGGAATAATTAAATTGGTGTTAACTTCTTCCCTTTTTTTACTTAAGTAGGGAAAAAAAAAATACATATTCAAGGGGGATTTCATTAAAGTAGACTGGGAGTTTGCCAATACTTTGGGCTTTGGGAAACATGAATCTTGATTTAAATTCTTAAGGAAAGTGTTTAGTGACAATAATAAAAATTGTGAAATTCTAATTTTAGAAAACTAATTCTAAAAATCAAAGTTTGTTATGTATTAGGAAAATCATGTGCTCCAAACATTTGCTAAAGAAAAGCATATTAACTAAGATTCTAAAATAGCATATAACAGCTGTTAGTTTTTCATCCTTGATTTCTTAGAAACTCTCACTGATTAAAAAAAAAAAAAATCCTTTGCTTCTCATTTATTTAGAAGTACCTAACTGTGATATATAAGACATCAAAATGGGACTCAGATTTTTTTGAATAGTAATCTTGATAGTTCTTTCATTCATGCCTTGTTTCTCATCCAGGTAGCAAATTATGGAGTTGGAGGACAGTATGAACCCCATTTTGATTTTGCACGGGTAAGTAAAAAAAAAATGGAGAATGTAGAAGTTCCACTGAAACTTAGGCATGACATGTTAATTCTGTTCTTTTAGTATTATAAATTCATAGCTCATTTTGGAATAGATTTGTAGCTCATTTGTGGAAGCATGGTGGGATAGATATTCTGTACATTTTAGAAGTAAGAAACAACTAGAGACATGGTAAAAGAATTTAGGATACTTTTAAATGCATTGCTGAGCTTGGGAGAAAGTATAGGAAGTTCTCAAAGGCAAACTGAACAAAGAAAATCTAGAGACTAAAATTAGAGTTAAAAGGAAGCAAAAAGGCTGAGGCTGAAGGCATATACCTCCAGGAATGTAGAGCTTTGGAGATTAACAGCTCTGTGAGAGGACCTGCGTAAATGTAGGCTACTGACCTGAGATCCCTGCATAAAACCTAAATTTCTAAAGGCTTACACCTTCAGAGAAAAAAAGGATGGCCTAGAAAATCATCTGCTTTGAGTCAGGAAACTTCAGGAGTTTCCTTTTGCATCCTGGCTTGAGTAAGATGTATTATGGGGAATTTCTTTGGGCAGTTTGAAGGCATAGGCCTGCCAACAGCTATAGGTGCCTGCAGGGTGTTGATACCTCAGTGATCAGTTACAGAATATAAAATAACTATACGATACTTTAAAAGATAAGACAAAAATGAATAAATTCTCAAAATGATTTAACTGAAATAAACAGACTCTTCAGGTTGAAAAATTTTTTGAAATTTTAAATTTAGTGGCTAAACAGATTAGACAGCTAAAGTGAATTAGTGAATTGGCCAGTAAATCTGTAGGAATTACAGGAATACATTTTGAAAGAAAAAAAATATAAAATAGATGCAGAGACTGGAGGAGAAATAATATTAAAGCAGTTTGTTAAAAAGCCATCCTTGCCCAAGTACTCTTGCTTAAGTGTTTAACCTTTTAAATAAAAGTAATTTTAACATGTTGAGCTATGAATTATGTCATTACCAAATCTTAATTTAAGCTTTATTATAATTACATGAATTCTAAGAAATGTGCCAAGTATTCAATAAACTTCTTGATCTATTACCATTTTTAAATAAGAGTATATTCTTTGGAAAGGAAACACAGTCTGTTAACATATTGTGTTATATTCCTTGACTGACTTAATCCTAAAATCCTAGATACTTTCTGTGTATAGGCTAGCAAAGAATATATTTTTAGTCTATTTTCCTTCTATTTTCAATTACTGAAAAATGTCTTAGGATCTTGGATGACGTGAAAGACTGCAGTTTAAGTTCTGACATTAATGTAACTAAACTTTTTTTCTTAGATTTGTATTTTGAAATAATTAGAGACTCCTAGGAAGTTCCCCCCAAAAAATGTACAGGAAGAGCCCATGCACCCTTCACTCAGCCTTCTTCAGTGTTAACATCTTGAATAACTATAGTACACCATTAAAACCAGAAAACTGGCACTGGCACAAGCAACAGAGCTCATTCATGTTTCACCAGTTGTACTGGCTCTCGTGTGTATGTGTGTATAGTTTTGTTACATGTGTAGCTTTGTGTAACTACCAGCCCAGGTCAGGATACATAACTGCACCATCACTGCAACACTCCCTTGTATACTACTCTAGCTCCACATACCCCCTGCTATCCCTAACTGCTGGTAGTCATCAATCTGTTCTTTACGATAATTGTTATTTCATAAATGTCATGTAAATGTTATGTACAGCATGCATCCTTTTAAGATGGTTTCTTTTCACTCAGCATAATTCCCTTGAGATTCATCCATGTTTTTGCAGAACATATTGATAGGGTGTTTCTTTTTATTGCTGAGTAGTCTCTCATGGTATGGAAATACCAGTTTGTTTAGTCATTCATCTTTTGAAGGATATTAAGGGACATATTTAGGATATGACAAAGGAATGTGTATAAATTTCTGTATGAAAAATAAAATACTTTTTTTTTTTTTGAGAAAATGCCAAGAGACTATTCTGTATTTTAATTAGCTTTAAATAGCCAGATGTAAATTCTCCAGCTAGATTAAAGTGCTGACAGTCCAAAAGACAGGAATAGTAGCAGTGTAAACATTTGAATGGATCATGAGTTCAAAGTAAATCTCAAAGTTATTTTTTTTACCCACAGAGAATTGATTTAATGAATGTGGCTGAAAGTCTCTCATGTCTTGCTTGTTTGGAAGCTAAAACTATAGGTGTTAATTTTTAAAACAATCTGTGGATATTGGTTTTCATTGTATACACTAACACATCTGTTTTTCCCCCCAAATGCTCTTATCAAAAGTATTCAGTGTACTAGTTGAATCAACAGTCAACAAATATTTGAGAGACTTTTGTATATAGTGCACTGGATATTACAAAGGAACCTTTAGGGGCTATTTTTAGCATACTGTTCAGCATGTTACTGATGTTTAGTTGCCTGTGGAGAACTTGCATTACTGAATTTTACATCACTGAATTGTATTTTATTCACAGAAAGATGAGCCAGATGCTTTCAAAGAGCTGGGGACAGGAAACAGAATTGCTACGTGGCTGTTTTATGTAAGTTATAGCTAAAATTTTCATTTTAAATGGGATTTGATCACATGCCTTATTTTAATGTGTTTAGATGTTTGCTTTGGTTAGCTCTTAACATCTTAGTTGAATGTTTCTTACAACTGAGTAAAGAGAGTTAAGATTTTTTTTTCATTTATCACTTTTTCAGATTGTACTTACTACAGCCTGAGAAAGAAAGTTAAAATGATCATATCAGAAAAGTGTACAAATCATAGGTATTAACTTGATAAATTTTCACAAAGGGAATATATCTAGTGTATTCGGCACTCAGACCAAGAAATGGTAAATTACAGCACCCTGGAAGCCCTTTCCTCAAGGGTAACCATTCTCACATGTTAATTACTTTCAACACAGTATGATGTTTTTAAAAATTGTTTATCTATTGATATATATAGAAAAAACCAAGCTTTGATCATATAATATTTGCCCCAGTTATCTATTGCTACATAACAAATCACACCAAAACTGAATGGTTTAAATTAATAATTTGATTTTTACCTTTCATGGTGGTGAGATTGGCCTTTATTCATGGTTCTTGCTCTGAATCTCTCATGATGGCTGGCACTTGGGGTCACCTTGAAGGCTGAGATTGAAGCTAACCAAAATACTGACTTGTGACCTGGGCTTCCTCACAGCATGGTGACTGGCTTCTAAGAGCAAGCATCCTCCCACAAAAGGCAGTACATGACATTTTTATTAGCCATGCTCCAAAGTCAAATACTATCACTTCTGCTGTTTTATTAATTGAGGCCATTATAGATGTCTTCCATGCTTCAAGAGGGAAGGAACATAGACTCTACCACTCAAGAAGGATGTCCATGTCATGTAAAAAGAACACAGGGGTCAGGACATATTGGGATATATTAGATTGAGCAAGTACAATCTCCTACAGTGTTGTAACCTTCATTAACTTTAAAAGATTTACTTTATATTGATTTAGTTTTGCTTATTTCATTGTTATTTCCATCCCCTATCCTCCTTTGATTTATATGAAATGGAATCTTTTTGTTACCTGTTTTACTTCACCCCCTACTAGATCTGTGTCTTCCTACTCTGTCTGGTTTCTTTCTTCCTTGCTCCCTGCTACCTTCTGTTTGTCTTCTGCCCAGTTTTTTCCCATTCTTCTTTCCCTCCTTTTTTTTTTTTTTCAAGCAGACCTCTCTCCCTGTATCCAACCTACCTTGTCACTCTCCTGATTTCTCTTCCTCATCCCTCTCTCTCTTTCCCTCTCACAACTCCATCTGGTTTGCAGAAGGATCTTAAGACACTATAAAAAAAGGATTTAAGATGTATAAGATAAATTAAAAATGAGAATTATCACAAAGGGAAAACCAGGGGAGAAGTTGATAACACTATGCAAAAATTCAAGTCTTTGTATATTTTTTAGAGGTGAGATCTGTAGACTTGTACTAATTTATATACCATCTTTTAAGTGTGATGCTTGTCAAACTTTTGATCTGTACATCTTTTACTTTGTCAGATGAGCAGTTATTGTGGTGTTTTTATTTTCATTTATTTTTATTAGTTGGAGGCTAATTACTTTACAATATTGTAGTGGTTTTTGTCATACATTGACAAGAATCAGCCATGGATTTACACGTGTTCCCCATCCTGAACCCCCCTCCCACCTCCCTCCCCGTCCCATCCCTCTGGGTCATCCCAGCGCACCAGCCCCGAGCACTCGTCTCATGCATCCAACCTGGACTGGCGATCTATTTCACACCTGATAATATACATGTTTCGATGCTGTTCTCTCAGATCATCCCACCTTCGCCTTCTTCCATAGAGTCCAAAAGTCTGTTCTATACATCTGCGTCTCTTTTTCTGTCTTGCATATAGGGTTATCGTTACCATCTTTCTAAATTCCATATATATGTGTTAGTATACTGTAATGGTCTTTATCTTTCTGGCTTACTTCACTCTGTATAATGGGCTCCAGTTTCATCCATCTCATTAGAACTGATTCAAATGAATTCTTTTTAATGGCTGAGTAATATTCCATGGTGTATATATACCACAGCTTCCTTATCCATTCGTCTGCTGATGGGCATCTAGGTTGCTTCCATGTCCTGGCTATTATAAACAGTGCTGCGATGAACATTGGGGTGCACGTGTCTCTTTCAGATCTGGTTTCCTCAGTGTGTATGCCCAGTATTGTGGTTTTAATTTGCATTTCTCTTATTAGAGAGGTTGAGCATCTTTTCAGATATTTAAAAGCCATTAAGCCTTTGCTTTTGGCTGTATTTGATTCATAAAAGCAGACATACATGATGCTGTATTATTTGGTCCAGTATTCATAAATGTTATATTATTTGTAACTATTAGACTACATATTAATTATGGCCCCCTTTAGTTATATATTGGAGAAGGAAATGGCAACCCACTCCAGTATTCTAGCATGGAAAATCCCATGGACTGAGGATCCTGGTAGGCTACAGTCCATGGGGTCGCAAAGAGTTGGATACGACTGAGCGACTTCACTTTCACTTTAGTTATATACAGCATTTTTATTAATTAGTTTTCATTTTTTCCCACTATTTGAATGCTCTTCCCAGATAGGCCCATAGCACAAAGTTTAAATTTCTCTAAAGTTAATTTTTCATTGCTTAAGAGTGATCAGGTCTTTGATACTGGTTATACGTGTATCACAGTAAAATACACGTCTTTATATCACTCAGTGCCTTTAACTTTAAACTGTTTGATATTAAGGTCAGACTGTTTTGTTTGGTACAGCTTCCCTGGTGCCTTGGTGCAGCATTTGCCTATATATCACTGATTATAACATATAGATGGATTTTGCTTGATGATACACTACATTATACGTCCTTATTTTTTTGGAAAAAATCTGCACTCTGATCTCTGTTTCCTTTGCCTCATTTTGTGCATGTGCTTCTTCAATTTATTTGGAAGATTTGTGTTTTTATTCTGATTTACCTTTAAGACTATAAGATTTATAAAGTTAATTTTCTAATTTTTAGTTACTATGTGTTGATACCCTACATGAGAAATGACAAAACTGGTTGTAGTTTGTTACTTTTCTCTTAGTGTTTATTTCTATTTTGTTTGAATTCACTTATTTAAATATTTATTGAATACCTACTATTTTGAGGTTATCATTTTAGACACTGAAGTTCAGCAATAAAACAGGTGAAAATTCCTACCCCCATGGAGGTGATATTCTAGTGCTATATAATACATATTTATACCCTTATGTTACTCAATTTGTCAGTTTTAAATCCTCTCTTTTTACCTCTTGGCTATAAAAGAAATAGCTATCTTCCAAATCCTTTTCCAATCTCCCTTGCTGACTTTATCTTTCCTTTGCTTTTATCTATGTATGTAAACCCAAATGGCATCTTGTTTTTTAAAAACTGATCAGCATGCACCAACCCATCTGTGTAAATAGAAGTCCAGGTATTCTCATTCTAGTTTTCAGTATCTTATCTGTCTCACAGCATGTTTAATTTTTTTTTTAAATATCTGGCAGTTTATTAACCAGTGGAGCATACTGAACAACAAACTGTTACATCTTTCAGGAAGAAAAAATACTAAATTTGAAAACACATCACCCACTGAATTTGGACACAACACCTCTACTCAATTAAGAGAAACATTTATACAGTCCAGATCTTTATTTTTACACCCATCAGTCTATGAATTCATAGGGAATGGGCTCCAACAGTTTGGGTTCCTTTGCATTGGTCCTCATGAAGTGTGCTTGCTTCTCTGGGTGGAGCAGGCTGGCACTTAAGCTGAACTCAAGTCCCTTTCTCTCTGGTTTCCTTCTTTTTTGATCATTGTCCTTCACACGTTTCAGGAATCTATCTCAGCACATTAATTCTTTTGGCAAGAATCTTGTTCTTGTTTGTTTACAGTGATGCCAACAGCATGCTGGGTAACACTGTAGACTCTCCTAGTTTTGCCATGGTAACATTTGTGGGGCATTCCTTTTTGAACAGTACCCATTCCCTTGGTATCTATAATATCACCCTTCTTGTAGATTCGCACATATGTGGCCAAAGGAACAACTCCATGTTTTCTAAAAGGCCTAGAGAACACATAGTGGGTGCCTCTCCTCTTGCCCTTTGTGTTGGTCATTTTGGCAAATTAGCCTGAGGGGCCAGGGGAGAGATGGAAAGCAGCCGGAGACGCGCATGGGCCTTAGCTGGAAGATGGAGGTTCCGGCCAAAAGGGGCATGTTTAATTTTATTCCACCAGCACTTTTGATAATACTCTGTCATCTCTTATTAGATGAGTGATGTGTTAGCAGGAGGAGCCACTGTTTTTCCTGAAGTAGGAGCCAGTGTTTGGCCCAAAAAGGTAAGTTTGATTTGTCATTTTAACTGGGGGTGTTTCTCTGTATTTTTTTCCCCTCAGGAAGAGAGATACCTTTAGTTATTTATCTATAAAAATAAATAACATTTTAAAAGGTAGTATACTTAAGGAATACATTATCTATAGGAAAATCCTTACATTTTTTTTTTTGGTACAATTTACCATGGGTCCCCAGAGGTATGAACAACCAGGGATTAGTATTTAGAAGTTTTCATTTTTAAAATGGGTTCCATATGATGCTTGCTATTTATAAGATGTGTTAGCTTTGGCAGACATACTTCTTTGTTAAGCAACTCTGATGTTAATGTTTTCAGGTCATTGCCAAAATTTTGTAAGTTATGTCATACTTTCAGAATTCTATTAGAGGAAGATATAGTGCTGCCATGGAGAATTATTTCCACAAAATAGAGGAAAATTTAATTACTGTAAAAGTGATAACCTGATACTTTATTTGGGGATAATTTTGTTTTGTTCTCCTTAGGGAACTGCTGTTTTCTGGTATAATCTGTTTGCCAGTGGAGAAGGAGATTATAGTACACGGCATGCAGCCTGTCCAGTGCTGGTTGGAAACAAATGGGGTAAATATTTCCTGTACTCTCTGAATAGAATTTATGATTTTGGCCTCTTATTTTGGAATTATTTTTTATGACAATTTAAACACTATTTCCACTTGTTACTCTGAGAAACACTAATTGACTCAAAGTTGAGTTAGACAATATCTTCCTCTCATGGGATCCACAGTTGTCTCAGACACATTAGTGGGTAGAGTATAATGTAGTATATAATAATACAAAGATGTAAACAGAAGACAGTAACTACTTACATTTAGGGAGGCTTCTTTGAAGTTTTGATTTTTCTGTTTGGTCTTGAAGATAAGCAGTTGTTTTCCAAGCATGTTAGGGACCAGGGCCAGGACTCGTATGAGGCTGGAGAGCTCTCAAGGGTCATGCAAGTATAGAACTGGCCAAGTTAAAAAAGGGAATAGAAATGGGTAAGATTATTTTAATAAAGATTCATTTAACCCCATAACTATTTTAGTATGTGTCACTTGGCCACACTTCAAAGATTTAAAAAGAAGTGATGTTTATATTTGTGAACCACTGGACTAGAATAAAGAGAGGCTAGCACAGGAGAGATGAGTTTAGAAGGCTGTTTCCTGTTTTCTAAGTGGGTGATGATAAAGGCTGGACTAAGGCAGCTGCAGAAGATTTGGAGAGCAGTGAACAGATTGAAGAGATCAAAGAAGGAAAAATGACAGGGTTTAATGAATGAAAGATTGGCTACACAGGTTAAGAAAGGTAACAGACTAGTTAAGAATTAGTAAGAGTTAGTTTAGATATCTTATACATGTTGATGCCATGTTCTACAATATAGGAGAAGAAGGAAATTAATTCCTTTTGGGGTGTATTAAATAGTATCTTGGAACACAGGAAGCTTAATGAGCACATAATAGAGATTAATCACAGAGTTGCTCCTTTAGCGTGGAGATACCCTGGAGAAGGAAGTGGCTATCCACTCCAGTATTCTTGCCTGGAGAATTCCATGGACAGAGGAGCCTGGTGGGCTACAGTTTATGGTGTCGCAAAGTCAGACATGACTGGGCGACTAACACATATGCACATCACAAGCCTTAGATTGAACATTAGAAACTTTAGGAAGTGTACATTTACAGATTCTCAAATGTACATACATATAAAATCTTCTGTGTCTCCATCATTTAGTGAAGTTCTTGAAAGACAATCTCAGTAGCATGCATATTTGTCTGGTTTTGGTCTTGGGTTAAAAAATTCATGTTGAAACTTCACTATAGAGCTATATCTCATAAGTTAATTCAATACTAGTTAGATAGCAGGATACATTAATATATTTTGTTCTTTCACAGTATCCAATAAATGGCTCCATGAACGTGGACAGGAATTTCGAAGACCATGCACCTTGTCAGAATTGGAATGACAAATGAACTTTCTTTCTCTCCTGTTGTACTCTAATGTGTCTGATACACACAATTCCAGTCTTAACTTTCAAGAGTTTACAATTGACTAACACTCCGTGATTGATTCAGTCATGAACCTCATCCCATGTTTCATCTGTGGACAATCACTAACTTTGTGGGTTTTTTTTCTTTTAAAAGTAACACTAAATCACCACATTGTACATATAAAAACCTTAAAGTTCAGTTAGTATCACAGAGGACAAAAAGGCAGGGTTAAAAATGAGGAACTTTTACCTTTATATTTTAAAAACTTTTTTTGGTTGGAAAAAAAAATACACGTTAAGCATCTGGTTGTAATATTTCAGTATATCTCTGTTGGTTGGTGGTGGACTAAAATGGTCCATCTGATTAAGGAACAGATGCCTTACAGTGTATACCTAGGTACTATGTTTACCTAGTCTTAACTTTCTTCTGGATCTGCCTGACAACTAGGAATAAATTAGCCCTCTAAACTCGGTTCCGTTTAACATTTGCCCCTATGTTTTCTAAGTAGATTTTTTCTTCTCCCAAGTCCTTTTTAAAGTATTCTTTATTTTTACCAATCTGCTCCTTTCATAGCTCCTCTGTGGTGAATTAAATTTGAGTTAAAATACTTTGATTTTAAAAAAATTTAACAGAAGGTCCTACATTAAAAAGTTTTGGCCTTCTTAACAGAAATGATCATGACTTAGCCTGTTTCTTCTTTTTCTTAAATGACTCATGATTTTGTCCAAAAATTTTTGTTGTTTTCCTTAGCTCTAATTCCTTGCCTCTTATTCCAGCTACAGACAGCAGGGGATGATGATGTTGGCATTCAGATTAAATAAATATTGTGCCTTAGGAGACTGGAAGTTTTAAAATGTACAAGTTCTTTCAATGATGAGGGAATTGATAAAAAAAAAAAAAAGTTTTTCCTAAACAGTCAAAATGTTTGTTTCTTCAATTCTGAAATGTGTTGTGACAATAACCTATTTATGATCTTAAACCTTTTTTTAAAAATGTTTCCGTTTTCTGTGTGGTATTTTTCATATTTGAATGTGAATGTATGCTGTTGCAATAACAGGTTCTTTCTTTATATTTAGGACCTAAATTTATTCTCAATGTTCATTCATTCTAAAGTCTCATTGTATGGTAGAAAATGTAGGCTCTCCAAACCTTCAGATATTTAATCAAAATACATTACCTTTAAAGGGAGCTCCAATCTTTAATACTACGGTTATGGAATTTTTACAATAATGTTATATAAGACTTTATTTTCTTCAGATATATGGTGTGGTAGTAGAAAGCTCTGACCTAAGGAAGTATGTTACTTGACCCTTTAAGCTAACCTTTACATTTCTTATGGTGAACCCTAGTTCATAATAGGGCTCTTTATCCTTCACATAGTATTCAAATAGGAATTTGGTTAATTCTCTGGGAAAGAGGGTATTCAAAAACAATTGGTAAAAAGTTAACTGAAGTTTCTTTCTTCCACCTATCCTTTGTTCCATTACAAAGTTGGTGATGCCATCCAACCATCTCATCCTCTGTTGTCCCCTTCTCCTCTTGCCCTCAATCTTTCCCAGCATCAGGGTCTTTTCCAGTGAGTTAGCTCTTGGCATCAGGTGGCCAAAGTATTGGAGTTTCAGCTTCAGCATCAGTCCTTCCAATGAACACCCAGGACTGACCACCTTTACGATGGACTGGTTGGATCTCCTTGCAGTCCAAGGGACTCTCAAGAGTCTTCTCCGACACCACAGTTGAGAAGCATCAATTCTTCGGTGCTCAGCTTTCTTTATAGTCCAACTCTCACATCTATACATGACTACTGGAAAAACCATAACCCTGACTAGACGTTTGGACCTTTGTTGGCAAAGTAATATCTCTGCTTTTTAATATGCTATCTAGGTTGGTCATAACTTTCCTTCCAAGGAGTAAGCGTCTTTTAATTTCATGGCTGCAGTCACTATCTGAAGTGACTTTGGAGCCCCCCAAAATAAAGTCTGCCACTGTTTCCCCATCTATTTGCTGTGAAGTGATGGGATCAGATGCCATGATCTTAGTTTACTGAATGTTGAGCTTTAAGCCAACTTTTTCACTCTCCTCTCATTTTCATCAAGAGGCTGTTTAGTTCTTCTTCACTTTCTACCATAAGGGTGGTATCCTCTGCATATCTCAGGTTATTGATATTTCTCCCGACAATCTTGATTCCAGCTTGTGCTTCCTCCAGCCCAGCGTTTCTCATGATGTACTCTGCATATAAGTTAAGTAAGCAGGGTGACAATATACAGGGTTGACGTACTCCTTTTCCTATTTTGAACCAGTCTGTTGTTCCATGTCCAGTTCTAACTGTTGCTTCCTAACCTGCATACAGGTTTCTCAAGAGGCAGGTCAGGTGGTCTCTTTCAGAATTTTCCAGTTTGTTGTGATCCACACAAAGACTTTGGCATAGTCAATAAAGCAGAAATAGATGTTTTTCTGGAACTCTCTTGCTTTTTTGATGATCCAGCAGATGTTGGCAATTGATCTCTGGTTCCCCTGCTTTTTCAAAAACCAGCTTGAACATCTGGAAGTTCATGGTTCACATATTGCTGAAGCTTGGCTTGGAGAATTCTGAGCATTACTTTACTAGCGCGTGAGATGAGTACAATTGTGTGGTAGTTTGAGCATTCTTTGGCATTGCCTTTCTTTGGGATTGGAATGAAAACTGACCTTTTCCAGTCCTGTGGCCACTGCTGAGTTTTCCAAATTTGCTGGTATACTGAGGGCAGCACTTTCACAGCATCATCTTTCAGGATTTGAAATAACTCAACTGGAATTCCATCACCTCCACTAGCTTTGTTCATAGTGATGCTTCTTTGACTTTGCATTCCAGGATGTCTGGCTCTAGGTGAGTCTAACTTCTAGATGGTCTAACTTCATGACCATTGTGATTATCTGGGTCATGAAGTTCTTTTTTGTATAGTTCTTCTTTGTATTCTTGCCACCTCTTCTTAACATCTTCTGCTTCTGTTAGGACAATACCATTTCTGTCCTTTATTGAGCCCATCTTTGCATGAAATGTTCCCTTGGTATCTCTAGTCTGTCCCATTCTATTGTTTTCCTCTATTTCTTTGCACTGATCATTGAGGAAGACTCCCCTTGCTAGTCTTTGGAACTCTGCATTCAAATAGGTATATCTTTCCTTTTCTCCTTTGCTTTTTGTTTCTCTTCTTTTCACAGCTATTTGTAAGGCCTCCTCAGACAGACAGCCATTTTGCTTTTTTGCATTTCTTTTTCTTGGGGATGGTCTTGCTCCCTGTCTCCTGTACAATGTTACAAACCTCTGTCCATAGTTCATCAGGCACTCTATCAGATCTAGTCCCTTAAATCTATTTCTCACTTCCACTGTATAGTCATAAGGGATTTGATTTAGGTCATACCTGAATGGTCTAGTGGTTTTCCCTACTTTCTTCAATTTAAGTCTGAATTTAGCAATAAGGAGTTCATGATTGGAGCCACAGTCTGCTCCTGGTCTTGTTTTTGCTGACTGTATAGACCTTCTCCAACTTTGTCTGCAAAGAATATAATCAATCTGATTTTGGTGTTGGCCGTCTGGTGATGTCCATGTGTAGAGTTGTCTCTCGTGTTGTTGGAAGAGGGTGTTTGCTATGATCAGTGTGTTCTCTTGGCAAAACTCTATTAGCCTTTACCCTGCTTCATTCTGTACCCCAAGGCCAAATTTGCCTGTTACTCCAGGTGTTTCTTGACTTCCTACTTTTGCATTCCAGTCCCCTATAATGAAAAGGACATCGTTTTTGAGTGTTAGTTCTAAAAGGACTTGTAGGTCTTCATAGAACTGTTCAATTTCAGCTTCTTCAGCATTACTGGTCAGGACATAGACTTGAATTACCGTGATATTGAATGACTTGCCTTGGAAACAGACAGAGATCCTTCTGTTGTTTTTGAGATTACATCCAAGTCCTGCATTTCGGACTCTCTTGTTGACTATGATGGCTACTCCATTTCTTCTAAGGGATTCTTGCCCACAGTAGTAGATATGATGGTCATCTGAGTTAAATGCACCCATTCCATTCCATTTTAGTTTGCTGATTCCTAAAATGTCGACATTCACTCTTGCCATCTCCTGTTTGACCATTTCCAATTTGCCTTGATTCATGGACCTAACATTCCAGGTTCCTATGCAATATTGCTCTTTACAGTTCAGTCCTTGCTCCCATCACCAGTAACAGCCGCAACTGGGGGTTGTTGTTTTTGCTTTGGCTCCATCTCTTTCTTTCTGGAGTTATTTCTCCACTGATCTCCAGTAGCATATTGGGCACCTACCGACCTGGGGAGTTCATCTTTCAGTGTCCTATCTTTTTGCCTTTTTATACTGGGGTTCTCAAGGAAAGAATACTGAAGTGGTTTGCCATTCCCTTCTCCACTGGACCACATTTCACTCTGGTAGAAGTGTATTATTTAGCAGGAATGGTACTGGATAACATAGAGAAATAAGAATGAATTATCAGTACTAGAGAGTACCATTTGTTTAATTACAAGATTTATCAGAATGAAATAGATTTCATAGTCCAGTTTCCTAATGTCTTTGGATATTAGTCTACCACACTAATGAGTTTTGCAAAAGTAACTGTAGTGGAACAGTAAAGTTCTTGAGTGCCTGTTTTATTAACTTGTATTTGAGGACTTCAAAGTTTCCTTTGTGTGTGAATGTAGCCTTCAGTTAAATATATATTTTGATGCAGGAAGACTAAGTTATAAAAAATTAATAGGCAGTCTTATCAAATATAAAAGTTTATATTCTGCTTTTTGAAGACTTGTTGAGTTCCTATTGCAGCACTATTCAGCTGAGATTAGTTGTACAAAAAAATAATCACAGGTAAAATGAGCTCTAAAATCTGAAAAGTATACCCTTAGATTTTTGTCATTTGGTTGTTCCAGTTCCTACCAGATTTATTTGTAATACAGATCTGTTTTAGGCTAAGCACTTTAAAAGATTCAGAACAGAACATCTTAAAGAGAAGATGTAGAGTGATGTGCACATTTCATGACTTTTTAGTAGATAAGGCATTCACTTAAGCCTACAAAGAGTCAAAATTATTATTATAATATCTTCCTTAAAACCATAAATGTGCTCCATTGCAATTTAGGTTTTATGTGAGTTTGGATATATCAAGGGTTAAATCATATTATGTATAATAACCCTGTAGTTGTTAACTCATAGATGAAGAAATACTTAAATTCACCTGTGTATTCTATTCTATTTTTTACTTTACATTTAAAAGGCAGAGAAGTTTAAGGCTCTGTAACATGAAACACTTTCGGATTTTTATCATGAAATGGAAAAAAGTCCTTATTAAAAATAATGTGTTATCTTTCCCACAATCCCTTACAACAACGTGAATCAGTCATAAGTATACATATATCTCTTCCCTTTCAAGCCTCCTCCTGCCCTACAACACCTGTTCCAAATATGCTGAAGGAGCTGAAAGAGAGCATGGGCAAAGAACTAAGTCAGCAGGTGATACATGAACAAAATGAAAATCAGTTTAAAAGAACCAATTCTGGAACTGAAAAATACACCAGAGGGGTTCAACAGCGGGTTCAAGTAGGCAGAGGAATAAACCAGGCAACTTGAGGACAAGTCATTACAAATGGTCAAGTCTGAGGAGCAGAAAGAGTATAGAAAAGTGAACAGAGCCAAAGGGACTTTACGTGACACCATCAAATAGCCTAGTGCATGACATTATATGAACTCTTGAGGAAGAAGATTTCTGGGAGATAATTTGAAAAAATAATGGTCAGTAACTTCCCAAATTTGTAGTCTTGTCAGTCAATAGTCTGACAAATTTCAGAAGCTTAAAGAATTCCAAGTAGGATAAACTCAAGAGAATGACCCTGAGATATACTATAATCAAACTCTTGAAAGACAAGCAGCAAGAGAGTACTGAATTACTGTCCAAGGAATCCTGAATAAGATTATCAGTGGGTTTATTAGCAGAAACCTAGGAAGTCAGAAGGCAGTGCTTTACATTTAAAGCACTGACAGTCAAGAACTATGTACATAGTAAATCTGTTGTACAAAAATAAGGGAGAAATTAAGACATTTGCAGATAGACAAAAGCTGAAGGAGTTCATTACCACTAGACCTGCCCTATCAGAAATGCTTCTAGTTGAAAAGACTCTAGACATTGACTTGAAGCCATAAGAAGACATAAAAATCTATAATAAAAGTAAATGTATGGACAATAGAAAAATTAACATTGTGATTTTGGTTTATATCTCTTTTCCTAGAGAATTTAGAAGACAGCTGCATAAAAATAAATCTGTTAATGGGTACAATATATAAAGTTATAACTTGTGACTTCACTAACAAATGGGAGTGGATCTATACGGGGTAGAGTTTTCATTTGTGGTTACAGAAACTGTTATTAATTCAGAGTATTATAACTTTAGGATGTTATATGTAGTCCACATGGTAACCACCAAGAAAATAGCTAAAGAACATATGCAAATAGAAATGAAAAGTAATCAAAATGTGTCATTACAAAGAAAAGGCAGTAATAGAGGAAAGGAGAGGGGAAAGCTCTTAAGATACAAAGAAAAGAATAGCAAAATTAGTTTTGCCATCCCTAGCAAAGAATGTTCACACATTGGTGGTGGGAATGTAAAATCGTTT
The DNA here is from genome assembly GCF_910594005.1 of Cervus elaphus. Classification (NCBI taxonomy): domain Eukaryota; kingdom Metazoa; phylum Chordata; class Mammalia; order Artiodactyla; family Cervidae; genus Cervus; species Cervus elaphus. The sequence goes on along the minus strand of NC_057829.1, from coordinate 28,726,013 downwards.
AGTCACTATACATTCCTCTTTTGAGTATGTTTCCAAAAGTAATGAAACTAAATGCTCAAAGAGATATTTATTTGTACAGTCACTTTAACAGCAGCTGTATTTACAATAGCCAGAACGGAAGAAATCCAAGTGTCCATCAATAGACACTTGGATAAGTAAAAGATAAAGAGGACAGTTTTTAAAATAAAAATAAGTGAAAAGAAAATGACACTGAAAATAAGCAAAGAAGATCTAACAGAGAAGAGATAATGAGAATCCCTAAATAACAAAACCAAGTAAAGAGAATCATGCTTAAAAATATTTCAAGAAAACTTTCTGTAGTGTGAGTGCCTGACAAGAAGCTGTTAATTGCTGACACATCTATTTCAAAGGCATCCTTTTTTTTTTTTTTTTTTTTTTAAGGCATCCATCTTAAACATGCAGCCAGCTGTATGACACGGCTGCAAGCAAAACAAATAGATAAGCAATCAGGCTGTCCCACCCCTGCAGGTCCCCTTTTATTAACAGAAAGTCCTGTGTCCTAGATCAGCTGTCCCCAACCTTTTTGGCAGCAGAGACTGGTTTTGTGGAAGACTATTTTCCCGTAGACCCGGGGCGGGGGGATGGTTTTGGGATAATTCAAGAGCATCACATTTATTGTGTACTTTATTTCTATTATTATTACACTGTGATATATAATGAAATAATTCTACAACTCACCATAATGCAGAATCAGTGGGAACCCCAAGCTTGTTTTCTTGCAACTAGATGACCCTATCTAAGGGTGATGGAAGAGTGATGGGAGTGGCAGATGAAGCTTCACTCTCTCTCACCTCTCACCTCCTGTAGTGCAGCCTAGTTCCTAACAGGTGGCTGGGGACCTCTGTCCTAGATAAATGACCATTCTACCATATCTATTTTTCCCTTCCCTTGCCCAGGTCCCACTCTTATACTTGAAATTTGCCAGTACTGAGGCAGGCACAAAATCTCGGGCACCCTATCCTGGGAACTTAAAGGCAGAATCCTCCAGATCTGTGCTACCCCCTACTCTACCCATGCCCAACTCTGTGGCCCTGGGTAGTGCTGCACCCTGTAGGATCTTTGAGTCATCCTGTTCTTTAAAGTTCTCTGATGGTTTTTGCTGAGGTGCTCCCTGCAGTCATAGTTAAGAACCACAGGGCTGTTGCGGCCACAACATTGACTCTGGTCCAGGAAATGTCTGGGGTCAGGGGTGAGGGTGGGGGGGCTCTCCACAAGTAATAGGGACCCAGTCAAGTGTCTCAGGCATTCCTATCCAACATTATCACTATGAGTAGGCTGAGATGGACACAACACCTTGCTAAAATTGTTTAAAAGTATGTATTGAAAGAGCAGAGACTTGTGTGCCAGAAAATAACAACTCAGAATAACCAACATCAATACGTACTTGTAAAATTACAAGATTTTAAAGAGGGAAAAAAACTCCTTTGAGCATTTTGGCAAAAAGACCACATTATTTATAAAGGAGAGAGAATTAGATCATTATTAGATATTGACAGCAACACCTTATTCTAGAAGAAAACGGATATAAAATATATTTAAGATAGTCAAGGAAAGAAAATGTGAAAAAATGTTTTGTCTCTAGCATAACTAACCTTTAAGTATAAAGGCACAGACAAATCTATCAACATGCAGGAACTCAGAAAATATTGTTCCTAGACACCTTCCTAAGAAATCTAGAGAATGCACTTTTGATACCAGAATTGAAAGTATGAAATAGATATGAAAGATGATGAAAATACTAATCATCAAACCCATAGGATAGAGCAGCAGCTACAGAAAAAAAAATTAACTTTTATAGTATAAAATTTAAAAAAAGATTTAAAATTAGTGTACTTATGGAGTAGCTACTCTGAAAAACAGTGTAAAGTTTCTTCAAAATGTTAAAAACAGAACAATGATCCAGCAATTCCACTTCTGGATTTTTACCTGCAGAAATGAAAGCACTAATTTGAAAATACACATGCACCCCCATGTTCTTTGCAGCACTGAACATGGAAGCAACCTAAGTGTCCATTGATGAATGAATAAAGAAAATGTGATATATACACACAATAGAATATTAATCATCCATAAAAAAGAACTTTTGTCATTTGTGACACCATGAGTGGACCTTGAAGTTTATCATGCCAAGTGAAATAAGTTGGACAGAGAAAGGTAACTATTGAGTACTATATGATCTTACTTGTATGTGGAATCTAAAAAGACAAAATGGTAACAAAAACTTAAAACATAGATAAAAGATTTAGTGGTTTCCAAAGGTAAAGGGTTAGGGTAAAGGGTAAAAAGAATGAAGGTGATCAAGAAGTACAAACTTCCAGTTATAAAATAAATAAATCACATCTAGCTGCCATCTTGCATCCCCACATGTGTGCGCCTAATCTCAGATGGTCTGCCGGAGACCACCTGAGCACCAAACCTAGCCCCCAGCGCAGCCCCATTTCCGCTCCAGCAAGATGAAAGAAACTATCATGAACCAGGAGAAAGTTGCCCGCACAAATGTGCATTGGTGGGAAAGGAACTGCTTGCAGAAAGAAGAAGGTGGTTCATAGAACAACCACGGCAGATGACAAAAAACTTCAGTTCTCTTTAAAGAAGTCAGCATTAGACAATATCCCTGGTATTGAAGAGGTGAGTAGGTTCACAAATCAAGGAACATTGATCCACTTTAACAATGCTAAAGTTCAGGCATCTCTGGCAGCAAACACTTTCACCATTACAGGCAATGCTGAGACACAGCAGCTGATAGAAATGTTACCCAGCATCTTAAACCAACTTGGTGCAGATAGTATGACTAGTTTGAGGAGACTCGTCAAGCTCTGCCCAAACAATCTGTGTACAGAGGAGCACCACTTGCCAGAGAAGATGATGATGATGAAGGTACAGATCTAGTGGATAATTTTGATGAGGTTTCCAAGAATGCAGCAAACTGAATTGAGTCAACCTCTGAAGAAGATAAATCTTGAAGTTACTGAGAGCTGCTATTTTATATTATGACTGCTTTTAAAATTTTGTTTATGGATCTGATAAAATCTAGATCTCTAATGTTTTTAAGCCCAGCCACTGGACATTGCAGCTCTTTTCAGTTTTTGCTTATATACAATTCATTCTTTGCAGCTAATTAAGATGAAAAGCCTAAGAATAAAGTTTGAAATAAATATTAATAAAGTTCTTTGCCTAATAAAAAAAAGCCACAAGGAAAAAATGTAACTATGTGTGGTGATGGATGTTAATGATTATTGTGATGATCATTATGCAATATATATAAATATTGAAGCATTATATACCTGAAACTAATACAGTGTTATGTGAATTATAACTAAAAAAAAAAAAATTATCACTACCAAATGTCAGTGGTGCAAAGGTTGAGAAACCCTGATTTCAGTCATTTGATTAAAAATAGCTGAAAGAAATGTACTAATTGTGGTGAAGTGCTTGTTTGAAGAATCTGCCTTTAAAGTTTTCAGGTTGTATTATAGTTGAGCCTGATAGATATATTGATCAGATATCATGTTCTTCATCCTATTCATTTTTTCTTGGAACATTAAAGGGCATTATAAAAACCATAATAATCTGGTTTCCACCTTAAGAAGCTGGAAAACTATACAATAGAGAATATTAGCAATAAAAATAAATGAAGTAGTGATCCATACTACAAGGTAGATGAACCTTAAAATACACTAAGCAAAAGAAATTATTCACCAGGGGCTGTATATTGGTAATACAATGCCATGTATATGAAATGCCCAGAATCAGTCAGTCAGTTCAGTCGCTCAGTTGTGTCCAACTCTTTGCAACCCCATGGACTGCAGCACTTCAGGCTTCCCTGTCTATCACCAACTCCCGGAGTTTACTCAAACTAATGTCCATCGAGTTAGTGATGCCATCCAACCATCTCATCCTCTGTCATTCCCTTCTCCTCCCACCTTCAATCTTTCTCAGCATCAGGGTCTTTTCCAATGAGTCAGCTCTTTCCATCAGGTGGCCAAAGTATTGGTGTTTCAGCTTCAGCATCAGTCCTTTCAATGAATATTCAGGACTGATTTCCTTTATAACTTGACTGGTTGGATCTCCTTGCAGTCCAAGGAACTTGCAAGAGTTTTCTTGAACACAATTCAGAAGCATCAGAACAGACAAATCTAAAAAGAAAGCAGATTAGTTGTTGCCTGGGGATGGGGGTATTAGAGTGTGATGGTATTAGATTTCTTTTTGGATTAATGAAAATGTTCCCAAGTTGATTGTGATGATGAATACACAATTCTTTGAATATACTAAAAGTCATCAAGTAGTACATTTTAAGCTATAGAATTGTATGATATGTGAATTCTGTTTTAGTAGAAGTGTATTTTTTTTTTCTGTTTAAGGCAAGAAAGGAAGAACAAATTAAACCAAAAGGAAGCAGAAGAAAACTAAGAGCAGAAATAAATGATACAAAAACAGCAAATCATAGAGAAATTCAGTAAAGCCAAAAAATATTTTCTTTAATACATCGATAAAAATTGGTAAGTCCTTAGCTAGACTGATAGACTCAAGAGAAAAGAAACAAATTACCAATATCAGGCATCAAAAAAGGGACAACAGTTTTTACAAGTATGATAAGAATAATGGAATATTATGAACATTTTTATGTCAATAAATTTTAGACAATTCATATGAAATTGACAAATTTCTTAGAGACAAATTACCAAAATTTACTCAAGAAGAAATATCCTGGACAACCCCATATCAAGTAAAGAAACTGAATTAATAATTAAAACCATTACCACATAATCCCAAGATATAAAAATAGTTCAATATTTTAAAAATCTGATGGCCAAAAAGCAGATGGAAAGATGTTCAATATTACTAATTATCAGAGAAATGCAAATCAAAACGACAATGAGGTATCACCTCACACTGGTCAAATGGCCATCATGAAAAGGTCTACAAACAATAAATGCTGGCGGGGGCATGGAGAAAAGAGAACTCTCCTACACTGTAGAGGGAATGTAAATTGGTATAACCATTATGGAGAACAGTATGGGTGTTCCTTAAAAAGTTAAAAACATAACTATCATATGATCCAGCTATCCCACTGTAGGACATAGATCCAGAGAAACCATAGCTAAAAGATACACCCCAATAATCACTGTGGAACTGTTTACAGTAGCCAAGACAAGGAAGCAACCTAAATGTCGATTGACAGAGGAATGAATAAAGAAGATGCAGAATGTATATATAATGGAATATTACTGACCTATTAGAATGAAGTAATGCCATTTGCAACAATATGGATAAACACAGAGATTATCATATTAAGTGAAGTCAGGCAGAGAAAGATGATTTCACTCAAATGTGGAATCTAGTTCTTTAAAAATGATATAAATGAACTTATTTACAAAATAGAAACAGGCTCACAGATTAAAAAAAACAACAACAGGATTTAGGAACTCCTTATTGCAAAATTCAGACTTAAATTGAAGAAAGTAGGGAAACCACTTGCCATTCAGGTATGACCTAAATCAAATCCCTCACTTCCCTTATACAGTGGAAGTGAGAAGTAGATGCAAGGGATTAGATCTAACAGAGTCCCTGAAGAACAATGGACAGAGTTTCATAACATTGTACAGGAGGCAGTGACCAAAACCATCCCCAAGAAAATGCAAGAAGGCAAAATGGTTGTCTGAGAAGGCCTTACAAATAGCTGAGAAAAGAGAAGTGAAAGGCAAAGGAGGAAAGGAAAGGTATACCCATCTGAATGCAGAGTTCCAAAGAACAGCAAGGAGAGATAAGAAAGCCTTCTTAAGTGAACAATGAAAAGAAATAGAGGAAAACAACAGAATGGGAAAGACTAGAAATCTCTTCAAAAAAATTAGAGATACCAATGGAACATCTCATGCAAAGACGGGCACAATAAAGGACAGAAACGGTATGGACCTTACAGAAGCATAAGAGATTAGAAGAGGCGGCAAGAATATACAGAAGAACAGTACAAAAAAGGTCTTAATAACCCAAATAACCATGACCATGTGGTCACTATAGATATCCTGGGATGCGAAGTCAAGTGGGCCTGAGGAAGCATCACCGTGAACAAAGCTAGTGGAGGTAATGGAAATCCAGCTGAGCTATTTCAAATCCTAAAAGATGATGCTGTGAAAGTGCTGCACTCAGTATGCCAGCAAATTTGGAAAACTCAGCAGTGGCCACAGGACTGGAAAAGGTCAGTTTTCATTCCAATCCCAAAGAAGGGCAATGCCAAAGAATGCTCAAACTAGAGCACAATTGTGCTCATTTCACATGCAAGCAAGGTAATACTTAAAATCCGTCAAGCTAGGCCTCAACAGTACATGAACCAAGAACTTCCAGATGTACAAGCTGGATTTAGAAAAGGCAGAGGCACCAGAGATCAAATTGCCAACATCCTTTGAATCACAGAAAAAGCAAGAGAGTTCCAGAAAAACATCTACTTCTGCTTCATTGACTATGTTAAAGTCTTTGATTGTGTGGATCACAACAAACTGTGGGAACTTTTTCAAGAGACGGGAATACCAAACCACCTTACCTGCCTCCTAAGAAACCTGTATGCAGGTCAAGAAGCAACAGTTAACAGAACATAGAACAACAGAATCGTTCATAATTGGGGCAGGAGTACCTCAAGGCTGTATATAGTCACCCTGCTTATTTAACTTATATGCAGAGTACATCATACAAAATGCTGGGCTGGATGAATCCCAAGTTGGAAGCAAGATGGCTGGGAGAAATAGTAACAACTTCAGATATGCAGATGATACCACTTTAATGGCAGAAAGCAAAGAGGAACTAAAGAATGTCTTGATGAAGGTGAAAGAGGAGAGTGAAAAGGCTGGCTTAAAACTCAACATTCAAAAACTAAGATCACAGCATCCAGTCCCATCACTTCATGGCAAATAGATGGGGAAAAAATGGAAACAGTGACAGACTTTTCTTTTCTTGGGCTCCAAAGTCACTGCAGACAGTGACTGCAACCATGAAATTAAAAACTTTCCTTCCAAGGAGCAAGCATCTGTGACAAACCTAGACAGTGTATCAAAAAGCAGAAACATCACTTTCCTGACAAAGGCCCATATAGTCAAAGCTATGGTTTTTACAGTAGTCATGAATGATGTGAGAGTTGGACCACAAAAAAGGCTGAGCGCCAAAGAATTGATGCCTTCTAGTGGTAGTGCTGGAGAAGAACTCTTGTGAGTCCCTTGGACAGCAAAGAGATCAAGCCAGTCCATCCTAAAGGAAATCAATCCTGAATCTTCACTGGAAGGACTGATGCTGAAGCTGAAGCTCCAATACTTGCGCCACCTGGTGTGAAGAGCCAACTCTTTGGAAAAGACCCTGATGCTGGAGAAGGTTGAGGGCAGGAGGAGAAGGGGATGACAGAAGATGAGATGGTTGGATGGCATCACCAGCTCGATGGACATGAGTTTGAGCAAACTTGGGGAGATAGTGAAGGCAGGGAAGCCTGGCGTGCTGCAGTCCAGGGGATCACAAAGAGTCGGATGCGACTTAGCGACTGAACAACAACAAAAATAGTTAACAAAGGGGAAATGGGGCGGGGGAGGATAAATGAGGAGCTTGGGATATATACACACTACTATACATAAAATAGATAACCTAACAGGACTTGCTATACAGCCCAGGGAACTCTACTGAATATTCCTTTCCTTATATGGAAAAAGAATCTAAAAAAGTATGAATATATGTATTATGCATAACTCGGTCACTTTGCTGTACACTTGAAGCTAACACATTTAAATCAACTATACTCTAGTAAAATTAAAAAATATAAAATAAAATTGACTAAATCCACAGCTTTAATAAATATAATATTAATTGCTTGAGAAGGTGTCTGACAGCCACATGATTAAAAAACAAATTGGAAACTAAAACTAGTAGGGAACCTCCTTAATCTGTAACAGGTAGCTACTATAAGCTTCTAGTAAATATCACACTTGCTTGTGAAATTTGTTTTTAAGAATTTGTTAACACCAGAAGAAAGGTCAAATGCTTGCTAGTACTTGTTCCATTCAAAATAGTGTCAAGCATAAATCACAGCAAGATCTTTTTTTTAATCCACCTCCTTCAGTAGTGAAAATAAAAACAAATGGGACCTAATGAAACTTAAAAACATTCGCACAACAAAGGAAACTACAAACAATGAAAAGGCAACATTCACAGTGGGAGAAAATATTTGCAAGCAAAGTAACTGACAAAGGATTCATCTCAAAACTCTATAAGCAGCTAATGCAGCTCAACATCAAACAAATAATTCAATCAAATAATGGACAAAATTCCTAGACAGAAATTTCTCCAAAGACGACCTGCAGATGGGCAACAAGCAATGAAAAAGATGCTCAATGTCTTAATTATCAGAGAAATGCAAATCAAAACTACAATGAAGTGTCACCTCACACCAGTCAGAATGAATGACCATCAAAAAGTCTACAAACAGCCTGTGAGCCACAACTGTTGAGCCTGTGCTCTAGAGCCCAGGAACACAGCTACTGAGCCCTCATGCTGAGACTCCTGAAGCCCGCGTGCCCTAGAGCCTGTGCTCAGCAACAAGAGAAGCCACACCAGTGAGGAGCCTGCATACCATAACTAGAGAGTGGCCCCCACTTGCCACAACTAGAGAAAAGTCCACTCAGAAATGAAGATTCAGCACAGTCAAAAATAAACAATGTTTAAAACTCTACAAACAATAAATGCTAGGGAGGGCATGGAGAAAAGGGAACCCTTCTACACTGTTGATGGGAATGTGAATTGGTACAGCCACTAAGGAGATTTCTTAAAAAACTAAAAACAGAACTACTATCTGACCCAGCAATCCCACTCCTGGGCATATACCTGGAGAAAACCATAATCCAAAAAGATATATGCACCCCAGATGTTCACTGCAGCACTATTTACAATAGTCAAGACATAGAAACAACCTGAATGTCAATCAACAGAGGAATGGATAAAGATGTACAAATATACAATAGAATATTACTCACCCATAATAGGAAGAAAATTGTGCCATTTGTAGACACGGATGAACTGTCATACAGGGTGAATAAGTCAGAAAAAGACAAATATCATATATTAATGTATATATGTGGAATCTAAGAAAATGGTATAGATGAACTTATCTGCAAGGCAGAAATAGACACATAGACATAGAGAATAAATATATGGATACCAAGTGGGGGAGAGGGAGGAACGGATTGGAAGATTGGGATTGGCATATATACACTGTTCTGTATAAAATACATAACTAATGAGAACTGACTATATAGCACAGGGGACCCTACTAAATGCTCTATGGTTACCTAAATGGGAAGGAAGTCCAAGGAAGAGGAGATCCGTGTGTACGTGTGGTTGATTCACTTTGCTGTACAACAGAAACTAATGCATGGTAAAGCAACTAAACTATAAGTTTAAGAAAATGGAATCAAGGTCCTTGTAAATAAAACAAGAAAAATAAGAGGTACATGGCAGACAGTTTAGAAAGACTCACTCTACCCATTCCAATTCTTATGTTGCCACACTAAATAGACTGAAAGCTACAACAATTTTAAGACTTCCTGTCTGTCGGAATCCACTTAGGTTTTACCACAAACAACACTGGAGAGTAATGTATGGCATCATTTGTACATTTGAAGACTGGATCTTTCTTCAAGTCTCATGATGGTGGCAACTAGCTTTTCTGGGCCCTCTATGGCAGAGTTTCTGGCATCTATTCACAAATATTGAGTGGAGACTCCCCTACCCTCACCCCACTAAGGAAAAAGCTCAATCCCTCGTTTTTGGAGTTGATTGTTCTCATTTTCCCAAGCTACAGCAGAGGCCCCATTAAGGCCTTATCTGGATTTCTTTTCCGGGCTCTGATTAATTTCTGTTGACTGGGAAAGGACAAGAACAGTGGTCAGTAACAAACTTTGTGGTGCCCAACACAGGGCAGTTGTCTCTGTCTGGGGAGAGGATATGGATGCCTCCATGATCACCATACCCACCTCCTGGTGGGTGACAAATGTCCACCTCAACTTCTTGATGCTTCAGCATCACCATGTTTGCTAAGTCTGCCTTCCAGTCCCCTGGCGCTTCGGTCCCCTCACTATGACAATGCTTTCCCCCTCTTCCCTTGTCCTTTTTCCTTCATCATTTTCCCTCTGTCCTTTTGGGGCTTCTCTGGTGGCGCAGATGGTAAAGAATCAGCCTGAAATCACCCTGAAATCAAATCAGGGTTTGATCCCTGGGTGGGGAAGATCCCCTGGAGAAGAAAATGGTAAGCCACTACAGTTTTCTTGCCTGGAGAATGCCATGGACAGAGGAGCCTGGTGGGCTACAGTCCATGGGGTCACAAAGAGTCAAACACAACTGAGGGACTAACATTTTAACTTTGTCCTTTTTCACTCATCACTTTCCCTTTGTCCCTTTCCCTCTCCTGAAATCTACTTCTCTCTCTGTCCTTTCCATCTGAGAGTGTGGATGTTGGGCAGCTACAGCATCACTCCTCTCGGCTTGTGAGACCTGCTCCCTCTGGCCGGCAATGGCGCACCTTGATGGGTGACGAGCAGAGGGGAGAGAGACTCACCTCATACCCGGCAGGCCTTCATCCAGTGGGCTCCCCGCTGGCCAGAGGCTTAGGAGACAGATCGAGGTGAAACCTCATATCATGTAGTGGCTAGAAGTCTGATCGTCCCAATATTCTCACCTTTATTTTCTTGTCTCCAGGAGAAGTCCCATGGGGGTGGGCTGAAGTGACAGATTTCTAAAGACTGGTGTACATGCACTTGTGGGTTGCAGTCCCACACATGATTACAACAGATTGCTTTCCAGGCTTGATCACCCTGGTGGACAGTGGACAGGGTGCTGTCTCCTTAACGGGCCCTTTCTGGAAGCGTACAGGCTGGGATCTGAATACACCCCCACAGTGGATGGGTGGAAATGGCAATCTCTCTGTCTCTGTCTCATTTTCAGTCCTTTCCGTCCCTCCTCCTTTTACCTCTCCCTTGGTCCTCATCTCTATACTCCAGTCCTCTTTATCCCGAAAACTCTTGTTCGTGTCTTTAAGTTTTGTCATTGGTATCTTTGTATGTGGTGTAGTTTTGTCTGTCCTACTGCTCCTGCAAGCCTCTACAGATATTGTGGACACAGTGGAGCACTGAAACCTTGAAAAACAAACAAGTCCCCATTGCCTGAGATTCCAACTTTGGGTTACTAAGTGGGATTTTAAGAGCAGAAACAAAAAAACAAGAGCTTGCATTTTCCCCTCCTCTGTTCTTGCAATGTAACTAGCCTGCGGGGCTCTCAGGAACTACTTGAATCATCTGTAGTCTACCAGACTGAGGGGGAAAAGGGCCATTTTAAATACAAGTGGGAAAAATATATGAGATTTCTGGTTCTACCTTTGTGTAAAGATTAACTTCTAAATTCCTGGTTCTGCCTTTGTGTAAAAATTAACTTTTTCAGTAGTCACGTATGGATGTGAGAGCTGAACCATAAAAAAGGTTGAGCACTGAATAATTGATGCTTTTGAACTGTGGTATTAGAGAAGATTCTTGAGAGTCCCTTGGACAAAATTAACTTTTTCAGTAGTCACGTATGGATGTGAGAGCTGAACCATAAAAAAGGTTGAGCACTGAATAAATGATGCTTTTGAACTGTGGTATTAGAGAAGATTCTTGAGAGTCCCTTGGACTGCAAAGAGATCAAATGAGTCAATCCTAAAGGAAATCAGTCCTGAATATTCATTGGAAGGACTGCTCCTGAAGCTGAAGCTCCAATACTTTGGCCACTTGATGCGGAAAGCTGACACATTAGAAAAGACCCTGATGCTGGGAAAGACTGAAGGCAGAAGAAGAAGGGGACGACAGAGCATAAGATGGTTGATGGCATCACTGACTCAATGGACATGAGTTTGAGCAAGCTCTGGGAGATGGTGAAGCCTGGAGTGCTGCAGTCCATGGGGTCGCAAAGAGTTGGAGACAACTGAGCAACTGAATAACAACAACAAACTTGTAAATGAGCTGTATTTAATTGGCTTAAAGGAAATCGAGTGCTTATACACATTCTCAGAAATTTAGAAGAGGTTCACCAAAGCTGAGAAAAGAAGTGAAGTAAAGAGAAAGTCGCTTTGCAACTGTATAGTCCATGGATTTCTCCAGATCACAACACTGGAGTGGGTAGCCTTTCCCTTCTCCAGGGGACCTTCCCAGTGCAGGGATCAAACCCAGGTCTCCCTCAAGCAAAAGGCAAAGGAGACAGGGAAAGATATACCCAACTAAATTCCAGAGCTCCAGAGAATAGCAAGGAGAGATAAGAAGACATTCTTAAATAAACAGTGCAAAGAAGTAGAGGAAAAGAGTAGAATGGAAAACATGAGATCTTGTTAAGAAAATTGGAGATATCAAGGGAACATTTCATGCGAGGATGGGCACAATAAAGGACAGAAATAGTAAGGACCTAACAGAAGCAGACAAGATTAAAAAGAGGTGGCAATAATACACAGAAGAACTATACAAAAAAGGTCTTAATGACTGAGGTAAGCACAATGACATGATTGACATCACCTAGAGTCTGACATCCTGAAGTGCAAAGTCAAGTGGGCCTTAGGAAGCATCACTACAAACAAGGCTAATAGAGGTGATGGAATTCCAGTTGAGCTATTTAAAATCATAAAAGATGATGCTGTTAAAGTGCTGCACTCTATATGTCAGCAAATTTGGGAACTCAGCAAAACTCAGCAGTGGCCAAAGGACTGGAAAAGGACAGTTTTCATTCCAATCTCAAAGAAGGGTGGTGCCAAAGAATGTGCAAACTACTGCACAGTTGTTGCTCATTTCAAATGTTAGTAAGATTATGTTCAAAATCCTTCAAGCTAGGCTTCAGCAGAACGTGAACTGAGAACTTCCAGATGCACAAACTGGGTTTAAAAAGGCAGAGGAACCAGAGATCACATTGCCAACATTCACTGGATCATAGAGAAAGCAATGGAATTGCAGAAAACATCTACTTCTGCTTCACTGACTACACTAAATCCTTTGATTGTGTGGATCACAACAAAATGTGGAAAATTATTAAAGAGATGGGAATACCAGATCACCTTACCTGTTTCTTGAGAAATCTATATGTGGGTCAAGAAGCAACAGTTAGAACCTTACATGGAACAACTGACTGGTTCAAAATTGGGAAAAAAGAGTGTGAACAGGCTGTATGTTATCACTCTGTTTACTTAACAGATATGCAGACTATATCAGGTGAAATGCCAGGCTAGATGAATCACAACTTGGAATCAAGATTGCCAGGAGAAATACCAACAACCTCAGATATGCAGATGATACCACTCTAAGGGCAGAAAGCTAAGAGGAACTAAAGAGCCTCTTAATGAGGGTGAAAGAGGAGAGTGAAAAAGCTGGCTTAAGGCTCAACATTTCAAAAACTAAGGTCACGGCATCCAAACCCATCACTTCATGGCAAATAGAAGGGGAAAAGTTGAAGCAGTGACAGATTTTATATTCTTGGGCTCCAAAATCACTGCAGACAGTGACTGCAGCCATGAAATTAACTTGCTCCTTGGAAGGAAAGCTATGACAAACCTAGACAGTGCATTATAAAGCAGACATCACTTTGTTGACAGAGGTCTATATAGTCAAAACGATGGTTTTTCCATTTGTCGTGTATGGATGTGAGAGTTAGACCATAAAGAAGGCTGAGTGCCAAAGAATTCATGCTTTTGAACTGTGGTGCTGGAGAAGACTCTTGAGAGTCCCTTGGACTGCAAGGGGTTCAAATGAGTCAATCCCTAAAGGGAATCAATCCTGAATAATCACTGGAAGGACTGATGCTAAAATTCCAGTACTTTGGCCACCTGATGTGAACAGTCAACTCATTGGAAAAGACCCTGATGATGGGAAAGATTGAGGGCAAGAAGAGAAAGGGGTGGCACAGGATGAGATGGTCCGATGGCATCACCCATTCAGTGCACATGAATCTGCGCCAAGTCCAGGAGATGGTGAAGGACAGGGAAGCCTGGTGTCTTACAGTCCCTGGGGTTGCAAAGAGTCAGACATGACTTGGTGACTGAACGGCAACAGTTGCTTTCCAGTGTGTTAGGGAAGTTAAATAAATAGTTTTGTTTAGGCTTCAGAGACAAAGCAGGACAGGCCTCTGTCCTTGCCTGGACACTGGCCTGTCTCTGAGGGCCCTGACTGCTTGCTGTGAGTGCAAGGCTTGCGGCACCATAGATAAGATAGGGGACATGTCTTGAGATTGTTGAGCCCTAGGAGAGGCCCTGGCCAACCAAGCTCCAGGCTTAACAACAGTCCAAGTTTTATCAGACAAAACAAACAGCATTAACATGAAACCAGAGCTGCAGTTTGCTCAGAGATCGATGATGATATCAGTTTGTGTCCTGGGACTATAAGCAGGAGCCCAAAGTGTCCAATTTTTGAAGTCTCACCCACAGAGCAGACACGCTGCCTGGGACCTTTTCCCAATTGGGACTCCAGACGTGCTGTGACACCGGACTTCCCAGTACTGTTTGAGTTTGGATGTTGGTCAAAAACCCAATTTTGTGATGTACCCTCTGCTATTTCTATTTCAATTTTCTTTTAATGTTAGTATACTGAAAGTAAGCTAGTTAATTCTCTAATAAATATAGGAATTATTTATTTGTATATAACAAGTGGCTTATTTTGTTAACAAATCCTTTAAACCCGAGATGAAAGTGAAAACCTTCTGCAAAACACAGGTTGTGCTGGTTTCTGCTGTACAGCGACGTGAATCAGCCCTGAGTATACAATCCCTGGGGGTTTTTGCTGAGGTGCTCCCTGCAGTCAGAGGAAGAACCACAGGACTGGTTCAGCCGCAACACTGACTCTGGTCCGGAAATGTCTGGGGGGGGCTCTCCACAAGTAACAGGGATCCAGGCAACTGTCTCAGGCATTCCTATCCAACAGCATCACTAGGAGTAGGCTGAGACAGTCACAACACTTTCCGAAAAATGTTTAAAACTATATATTGAAAGAGCAGAGACTTGTGTGCCAGAGAATAACAACTCAGAATGACCAACATCAATACATACCTATAAAATTACTAGATTTGAAGGGAGAAAAGAATTCCTTTGAGCATTTTGGCAAAAAGACCACGTTACTTATAAAGGAGAGAGAATTAGATCATTATTAGATGTTGACAGCAACACTTCATCCTGAAAGAAAATGGATATAAAATATATTAAAGATAGTCAAGGAAAGAAATTGTGAAAAAACGTTTTATATCCAGCATAGTTTAACCTTTAAGTACAAAGGGCACAGACAAATCTATCAATATGCAGGAACTCAGAAAATGTTCCTAGGATACCTTCCCAAGATATCTAGAGAATGCACTTCTGACCCAAAATGGAAAGTATGAAATAGTTAGATATGAAAGATGATGAAAATACTGATTATCAAACCCATAGGATAGAGCAGCAGCTACGGAAAAAAATTTAACTTTTAACATTTATAGTATAAAATCAAAAAAAGATTTAAAATTAGTGCACTTCTGGCATAGCTACTCTGGAAAACAGTATGAAGTTTCTTCAAAATGTTAAAAAGAGAACAACCATACGATCCAGCAGTTTCACTTCTGGCTTTTTATCTACAGAAATGAAAGCACTAACTCGAAAATATACAGGCACCCCCGTGTTCTTTGCCGCACTGAACATGGAAGCAACCTAAGTGTCCACTGATGGATGAATAGGTAAAGAAAATGTGATATATACACACAATAGAATATTAATCATCCAAAAAAGAAGTCAGTCTTGTTATTCGTGACACCGTGAGTGGACCTTGAGGATATCATGCCAAGTGAAGTAAGTGGGATAGAGAGAGATAACTATTGAATACTACATGGTCTTACTTGTATGTGGAATCTAAAAAGACAAAACGACAACAAAAAACCTACTCATACATACAGAGAGAAGAGTTAGTGGTTTCCAAAGGTGAAGGGTGGGTTGGGGGGCAAAGTGGGTGAAGGTGATCAAGATGTACAAACTTCCAGTTATAAAATAAGTCACTAGGAAAAAAATGTAACTATGTATAGTGATGGATGTTAATGATTATTGTGATGATCATTTTGCAATATAAGTATTGAATCATTATGTTGTACACCTAAAACTAGTATGTCAGAAGAATTATAATTCAAGAAAAATGATCACTCCCAGATGTCAATAGTGCCAAGTTGAGAAACCCTGACCTCAGTCAGTTGATTAAGAACAGCTGAAAGAAATGTACTGATTGTGGTGAAGTGCTGTTTTGAAGAAGTTGCCTTTAAAATCTTCAGGTTATATTACAGGTGAACCTGAAAAATATGTTCATCAAATATCATGTTCTTCATCCTAATTCATTTTTTCTTGGCACATTAAAGGGCATTATAAAAACCAAACAATATAATAATAAAATAAATGTATTCAATTAGGAAAATAGGGAAAAACTTTAGTAAGTATAATGAAAACAATTAGTGCTTAGATGCAAGTTTACAGCACTAATGTCTACATTAGAAAGAAGAAAGGTCCAGGATTAATCTGGTTTCCACCTTAAAAAGCTGGAAGAGCTATACAATGGGGAATATTACTCAGCAATAAAAAGAAATGAAGTAGTGATACATGCTGCAAGATAGATGAACCCTAAATATATGCTAAATTAAAGAAATTAATCACCAGGGGCTGTATATTGTAATATGATTCTATATGTATGAAAATCCAGAGTAGACAAACCTAGAAAATAAAGATTAGTGGTTGCCTGGGGGTGGGGGAATTAGGGAGTGTTGGCATTAGGTTTCTTTTGGGGTTAGTGAATGTGTTTCCAAGTTGATTGTGATGATGAATACACAATTCGTTGGATATACTAAAAGTCATCAAATAGCACATTTTAAGTTGTTCAGTTGTATGGTATGTGAATTGTTTCAATAGAAGTATTGTCTTTTTTAAAGCTAGAAAGGAAGAAGAAATTAAACCAAAAGTAAGCAGGAGAAAACTAAGAGCAGAAATAAATGAAAATAGATAAGTCATGGAGAAATTCAATGAAATAAAAAAACTATTTTCTTGATTACACTGATAAAAATTGATAAATCTTTACCTAGACTGACAAAGAGCCATGAAAAAAGAAACAAATTACCAATGTCAGGCATCCAAAAAGGGACATTACTACAGCTTTTACAGGCATTGAAAGGATGATGGGGACTTCCCTGGTGACTCAGTGGTAAGGAATCCGCCTGCCAATGCAGGAGACTGGGTTCCCTGATCCAGGGTCTCACATGCTGCAGAGCGACTAAGCCCGTGGGACCCAACTGTTGAGCCTCTGCTCTGAAGCCTGGGAGCCACAACTGCTGAGCCCACGTGCTGCAACTACTAAAGCCCCACACCCTAGAGCCTGCACTCTGCACCAAGAGGGGCCACTGCCATGAGAAGCCAAGACCCCACAACAAAGAGTAGCCCCACTCAGCATGAAGAGAGACAAGCCCACACAGCAACAAATACCCGGCACAGCCAAACATAAATTTAAAAAATTGTTTTTAAAAAATGGATAATGGAATAATATACACATCTTTATATCAATAAAGTAGACAATTTATAAAGAATTAACAAATTCCTTGAGAGAGACAAATTATCAAAATTTACTCAAGAAGAAACAGTCTGGATAGCTCTGTATCAAGTAAAGACATTGAATAGTTAAAGACATTACCACTTTATCCCCAGAATGTAAAGATGGTTCAATATTTTTAAAATCTGATGGTCACATGAAAAGATGCTGAACATCACTAATTATCAGAAAAATGCAAATCAAAACTACAATGAGGCATCATCTCACACTGGTCAGAATGGCCATCATCAGAAAACCTACAGAGCTTCCCTGGCGGCTCGGTGGTAAAGAATCCCCCTGCTAATGCAGCAGACACGGGTTTGATCCCTGATCATCTCACGTGCCACGGAACAACCAAGCCTGTGTACTCCAACTGTTGAGCCTCTGCTCCGAAGCCTGGGAGCCACAACTATGAGCCCATGTGTCGAAACTACTGAAGCCCCTGTGCCATAAAGCCCATGCTCCCCAACAAGAGAAGTCACCGCAATGAGAAGCCTGAGCACCAAAACTAGAGAACAGTCCCCACTCACCACAACTAGAGAAAAGCCCGTGCAACCACAAAGATCCAACACAACCAGAAATTAAATAAATAAATTTAAAAAACCCCTACAAATAGGGGGACTTCCCTCGTGGTCCAGTGGTTAAGAATCTGCCTGTCAATATAGGGGATACCGGTTTGATCCCTGGTTGCAGAACTAAGATCCCACAAGTCAAGGGGCAACTAGGGTGGTGTGCTGTAACTACTGAGCCCACACTCTAGAGCCCATGAGCCACGACTGCGGAAGCCCATGCACTCTACAGCCTACGCCCTGCAACAGAGAAGCCACTGCGATGAGAAGCCCACTCACTACAACTAGAGACCAGCCTCTGCTCACCACAACTAGAGAAAGCCAGCACACAGCAATGAAGAGCCTGTGAGCCCCAGTGAAGACCAAGTGCAACCAGAAATAAATTAATTAATTCTTTAAAAACCTACAAACAATAAAGAAAAGAAGAAAAGGGAACCCTCCTATACTGTTGGTGGGAATGTAAATTGGTACAGCCACTATGGAAAACAGTATGGGGAGGTTACTTAAAAAACTAAAAATTGAACTACCGTATGATCCAGCATTCCCACTTCTGGACATACATCTAGAGAAAAGCATAATTCAAAAAGACACCTGTACCCCAATGTTCATTGCAACACTATGTACAATAGCCAAAACATGGGAGCAACCTGAATGCCCACTGACAAAGGAATGGATAAAGAAGTGGTACCTATATACAATGGAATATTACTCAACCATAAAAAGAGTGGAATAATGCCATTTGCAGCAAGGTGGGTAGATGTAGAGATTATCATACTAAGTGGAGTAAGCCAGACAGAGAAACAGAAGTATCGTATGATATTGCTTGTATGTGGAATCTAAATAAATTATATAAATGAACTTATTTACAAAATAGAAATAGATTCACAGATTTTGAAAACAAACCTATGGTTCAGTTCAGTTCAGTCACTCAGTCATGTCTGACTCTTTGCGACTCCATGAACCGCAGCATGCCAGGCCTCCCTGTCCATCACTAACTCCCGGAGTTTACTCAAATTCATGCCCATCGAGTCAGTGATGCCATCCAGCCATCTCATCCCGTCATCCCCTTCTCCTCCTGCCCCCAATCCCTCCCAGCATCAGGGTCTTTTCCAATGAGTCAACTCTTCACATGAGGTGGCCAAAGTATTGGAGTTTCAGCTTCAGCATCAGTCCTTCCAATGAACACCCAGGACTTATCTCCTTTAGGATGGTTACCAAAGGAAAAATGTGTGGGAGGGATAAATTAGGAACCTAAGACACACACTACTATATATGAAATAGATAACCAACAAGGACCTACCGTATAGCACAGGGAACTTTACTTAATATGCTGTATAACCTATATGAGAAAAGAATCTGAAAAAGAATATTATGTATATGTATCAGCTTCCCTGGTGGCTCAGATGGCAAAGAGTCTTCATGCAGTGTGAGAGACCCGGGTTCAATCCCTGGGTCGGGAAAATCCCCCAGAATAGGAAATGGCAGCCCAGTCCAGTATTCTTGCCTGGAAAATTGCATGGACAGAGAAGCCTGGAGGGCTATAGTCATGAAGTTGCAAAGAGACAGACACGATAGAGCGGCTAACACACATGTATATGTATAACTAAATCAATTTGCTGTACAAACTAATAGAACACTGTAAATCAACTATACTCCAATTAAAAGTAAAATAAAACCTGTTCATTGAATCCACAGCCTTAATAAATGTAATGTTAATTGTTGGGGAAGGTGTTTGACATCCATAAATGATTTTTTAAAAAACTTGGAAACTAGAAGGGAACTTCCTTAATAAGATTATGGGCATCTACTATAAACTTCTAGTAGATATCACAGTTGATTGTAAAACTTGTTTTAAGTGTTCCAGCTCATGCTCATGCTCAGTTCATGTCTGACTCTTTGTGACCCCATCAACTGTAGCCCACCAGTAGCTCCTCTGTCCATGGAATTTTCCAGACAAGAATACTGGAGTGGGTTGCCATTTCCTCCTGCAGGGGATCTTCCCATCTCAGGAAATGAACCCATGCCTCTTGCACTGGCAGATGGATTCTTTAGCACTGAGCCACCTGGGAAACCCTCAGAAGTAAGGTCAAATGCTTGCTAATACTTCTTCCATTCAAAATAATGTCAAGCATAAATCATGGAAGATCTTTTTGACCTACCTCCTAGAGTAATGGGAAAAAAAGGGACCTAATGAACATTAAAAGCTTTTGTGCAGCAGAGGAAACTACAAACAAGACAAAAAGACAGCCCTCAGAATGGGAGAAAACATTTACAAATGAAGCAACTGACAAGCGATTATCTCTAAAATATAAATAGCTCATGCAGCTCAATACCAAAAAAATAAACAACACAGTCAAAAAATAGGCGAAAAACCTAAATAAAATTTCCCCAAAGAAGACACACAAATGGCCAACAAACATGAAAGGATGCTCAACATCTCTAATTATTAGAGAAATTAATCAAAACTACAGAGGTATCACCTCATACTAGACAGAACGGTCATCATCAAAAATCTACAAATAATAAATGCCAGAGAGGGTGTGGAAAGGGAACCTCCTACATGGTTGGTGGGAATGTTAATTAGTAGAGTCACTATGGAAATTGTATGGAGGTTCCTTGGAAAAAAAGAAAACTGAAAGGAGAACTACCATATGATCCAGCAACCCCACTCCTGGGCATATACTTGGAGAAAAGCTACAATTCAAAAAGACATATGCACTCCAGTGTTCACTGCAGCGTTATTTACAATAGCCAGGATATGGAAGCAACCTAAATGTCCATCAACAGAGGAATGGATAGGGAAGATGTGGTACATATGTAAAATGGAATACAATTCAGCCATAAAAAGAATGAAACTGTGCCAACTGTAGAGACGTGGATGGATCTAGAGACCATCATACAGGGTAAAGCGAGTGAGAAAGAAAAGCAAATACCGTATAATAATGCATATATGCAGAATCTAGGAAAATGGTACAGACGAACTTATCTGCAAAGCAGAAAGAGAGACATAGAGAATCAATGTACATATATGGACGGACAGGTTGAGGAAGGGTGGGATGGAATGAGAGATTGGGATTGGCATATATGTATACTATATGGCTACTATGTATAAAAAGAAACTAATGAGAACCGACTGTGTAGCACAGAGTTCAATGCTCTGCAGTGGCCTAAATGAGAAGGAAATTCAAGGAAGAGGAGATCCGTGTGTACATGTGGCTGATTCACTTTGCTGCACAACAGAAAATAACACAACATTGTAAAGCAACTACACTCCAATTTTTAACAAATGGTGTCAAGGTCCTGGTAAATATAACAAGAAAAAGAAAAGAGGCATACGGCAGACAATTTAGAAAGACTCACTCTACCCATTCCAATTCTTATTTTGCTATACCAAGGAGCCTGGAAGCTACAACAATTTGAAGACTTCCTGTCTGTAGAAATCCACTTAGGTTTTACCACACAAACACACTTGTGAGCAATGTGTGGCATTATTTGCACATGGATCTTTCTGCAAACCTCATGATGGTGGCAACTAGTTTTTCGGGGCCCTCTATGGCAGAGTTTCTGGCATCTATTCACAAATATTGTGTGGCAGCATTTTTCCTTGCTTTGTTGCATCCAAGCTCAGCATCTCCTACTCCTGTAGTTTTAGTAATCTAATTCACATAATTTAAAACAATTTACTTTTTGCTTAAATTAGACACATTACTATGTTATAAGCAGCTACAAGTCTTGGCCAAGGAAAGAAATTATGATTAAAAAGGGAAAAATTTTCTTGTTATTTACAAGTTACATGATTAAATACAGAGGAAAATCTGAGAAACATGCTATATACAAATAACTATAATACCAGGTTAAAATGATATTATGAAAGTAGAGACAAAGTGCTACTTAGGTTCAAAAGGGAAATTGAATTTCTAGCTTTGAGAGCCCAATGGTGGTGGAATGATGCTAGGAGGAGGCATGCACATGGTTATGGTGTATAATTTCTTAAAATGATGATCAATTTAGTTGGCCACTATTTTGATGAAGACATTTGCATCAATATTTATAAGGGATATTTGCCTGTAGTTTTCTGTTCTGGTAGTATAATTGTCTTGCATTGGTATCAGTGTGGATACCATTGCGTTGGTACACTGGACTTATGAAACGAGTTAAAATGTCTTTTCCTCTCCAGTTTTTTGGGAAGAATTTGAGAAGCACTGGTGCTAGCTCTTTGTACATGATTTATAGACTCAACAGGGAAGCACCTGGCCCAGGGCTCTCCTTGATTGAGAGGTCTTTGATTATAGATTCAATCCCACACTAGTTGTAGGTTTATTCAGATTTTCCATTCTTTATTATCCAGTCTTATTGATTGTGTATTTTTAGTAATATGTCTGTTTCATCTAGATCATCCAATTATTGGTGTACTCTTGTAACACTTTTCATTTTTATAAAATTGGTAGTGATGTCCCCACTTTCATTTCTGATTCAGTAGTTGAATCCTGTCTTTTTTCTTAGTCACTGGCAAAAGATTTATCAGTTTCATTGTTCAAGTGGGGTTTGTTCTTGAAATGAAAGGATGGTACAGTGTATGAAATGCAATATACCACATTAATGGAATGGAAGAAAACCCCATGTGACATTTTCAATTGCTACAGAAAATCCATTTGACAAATTTTAATATCCTTTCATTGTGAAAAACTCTTTAACTAGGAATAAAAGAGAAATTTCTCAACATGTTTTTTAAAAGCCCCACAGTTAATGTCATATTCAAAGGTAAAAGATAAAAGGTTTTTCCTAAGGCCAAGATATGTTTTACCACTTCTATTAACCATGGTATTGGAAGTCATGGCCAGAGTAATTCAGCAAGAACAAGCAAAAGGGCATCCAAATTGAAAGAGAAGTTAAATTATCTCTACTCACATGTGATATGACTTTTTATGTAGAAAATCCTAAGTAACACACAAAAACCTCTGCTAAAACCAATAAATGGATTAAGCAAAATTGGAGAATATAAAATCAATTTTTAAAGAATAGTTTGCAATTATATGTAATAATAATTGACAATTGAGAAAAGAACACAAGAAAAAAAAAATCCACTTCCAAAACTGAGATGGGCTGGGACCTGGAACCCTTTCCTTCATGCTACAATGCTTGCACCTGGACACATCTTTCCTCTAGCAACAAAATACGAACAAACTGTATGGGACAGAAAACAACTGCATGCATGTGCACCTGGGGCAAATTCTGGACCCCAAAATACAGAGAGATAAAAAAACCCAATTGCCACTTTATAGGCGCCTAGAGCAAAAACAGGGTGTCAAGAGCAAAAGCAGGGTACTGCGCATGCCCCTTGCACATGTAACCCTGACCCCTGGAGATACGCCTACCCTCACCCCATTAAGTAATAAGCTTACCCCCCTCACTTGCAGAGTTGATCTCATTTTCCCATGCTACAATAAAGCCTTGCCTGGATTTCTTGTCCAGCCTCTGATCAATTTCTATTGACTGGGAAAGGACATGAACCGTGGTCAGTAACAAACGTTGCGGTGCCCGACACAGGGCACCTGTCCCTCTCTGGGGAGAGGATCTGGGTACCTCCATGAACACCATACGCAGCTTCCCATGGGTGACAAGTGTCCACCTCAACCTCTTGTTTCAGCATCACCAAGGCTAAATCTGCCTTTCAGCACCCTAGGGCCTCAGTTTCCTCACTCAGGCAGTGCTTTCCCCTCTCCCCTTGTCCTTTTTCCTTCATCATTTTCCCTTTGTCCCTTTCCCTCTCCTGAAATCTCTCTACTTCACTCTCTGTGCTCTCCTTCTGAAAGAGCAGATGTGGGGCAGCTACAGCATCATCTTCTCAGCTCGGGCCACTCACCTTGAAGGACGACAAGCAGAGGTGGGTAGGGCTCACCTCATACTGTGCAGACCTTGGTCCAGGGGCTCCACTAACCAGACTTAAGAGAGGGATACGGTTCAAACCTCATATGTGTAGCAGCTCAAAGTCCGAGCATCCCAATAGTCTCACCTTTATTTCCTGCTGCGAAGAGAAGTCCCATAGGTGACGGGCTGAAGCAGCAGATTTCTGTACACTGGTGTACATGTGAGAGGCCCAGCTGTGGGTGAGAGTCCCACACGTGATGGACAACAGGCTGGTTTTCTGGACTTGTTCATCTTGGTGGGCAGTGGACAGTGTGCTCCCTCCTTCACTGGCCCTTTCTGGAAGTATGCAGTTGGTGCCTGAAGAAACACCCCCAGGGGGTGGGTTGCAATGGCACTCTCGCTCTCTTTCTGTCTCTGTCTCATTTTCAGTCTTTTCTGTCCCTCCTCTCTTTACCTCTCCCTTGGTCCTCACCCCTATACTCCAGTCTCTTTATCCTGAAAACTTGCTGTTTGTGTCTTTAAGTTTTGTCATTGGTATTGTATATGATGTAGTTTTGTCTGTCCAACTGCTCCTGCAAATCTCTGCAGTCATTGTGGGCATGGCAGAGCATTGAAACCTTGAAATACAAATAGCCCACATTGCCTTGGACTCAGCCTTGTTGGGTTACTCATGGGATTTTGAAGAACAAAAAGAAAAGACAGGAGCTTGCATTTTCCCCTCCTTGGCCCTTGCAATGTAATTATTCTGCCTGGGTTCTCAGGAAATTATCTGATTCATCTGTAGTCTCTGAGACTGAGGGGAAAAGAGGGCCATTTAAATACAAGTGGGAAAACGATGAGATGTTTGGTTCTGTAGAAATTAACTTGTCTAGCTTAAACCTCTGGCTTTAATTAATATAGATCTTTTAGAGTTATCAATATTAAGGATGATACTTTCACTTTACATAGTTATAAGAAGTCATAAGTGCATATTTTTTCTGTTATAAAACTTGTCAACAGGGAAACATAACTTGATATGATTAAATTTTTAAGGAAAGGTAACTTGGATGAGAAGTTTTTGGTAAACTATAGGAATAATTATGTTTAGGAAGCATCCATCTAAAACAGTATCTCCAAATTTTGAGAAATTTGAAACGATGCTGTGCTTAGTCGCTCAGTTGTGTTCAACCCAAGGACTATAGTCCTCCAGGGTCCTCTGTCCGTGGGGATTCCCCAGACAAGAATCCTGGAGTGGGTTGCCATGCCCTTCTCCAGGCGATCTTCCCAACCCAGGCATCAAACCCAAGTCTCCCACATTGCAGGTGGATTTTTTTATCATCTAAGTTACCAGGGAAGCCAAATTTGAAATTAAATGAAGTTAAATGAGAGGAATTAATTGGATATTCAGGACATTTCAAGTAAGATAAAATATTGGAACATTAATTGCTAAACAGGTCTTAGTTCGCCTACTTTCGTCTTCTTGTGAGACAGAAGCTAAAGATGTCTGGTGCCACCTTGACATGTTCTCTGCCAACGAACAGAAAGACGATGTAAAGTACAGTTCATGGATGCTTAAGTAGGATGTGTTTTCAGAGCAGAAGGTATGAGGAGTGGAAATATATTTTGTTGAAAGGAAAATGGGTGATTTTGTTCTGCTGGGCTGCTGCTGCTCTGTCACTTCAGTCGTGTCCAACTCTGTGCAACCCCATAGATGGCAGCCCATGAGGCTCCTCTGTCCCTGGGATTCTCCAGGCAAGAATACTGGAGTGGGTTGCCATTTCCTTCTCCAGATTTTGTTCTAGAGCTGGCGATTTCTGAGTGGGGAAAGAACAAGGGAGAAAGTTTGGCTACAGAAAGTTATAGAAGGTTTGCAGAAGAGAAACATTGAAAAAAGAGTTTGTACATGGTCAAGATTTCTAAGGTTGGGTTAAATTTAATTAGGCAAATGGATTTTATTAAAGAATAGGCTGATGCAGGACTGGATTTGGTTCCTCTCTCTTGAGAGAACAATGTTGAGTCCTGGATGCTGTTTTTGAGAACAGATCATGTGAGTTCCTGTGTCTTTAACTGATCTACATTTAGTTTTGATTTTTTCCCCCAACTTAGAGCAAGGAATAAGTATTATTTCACAGAAATCTATGATCCTATCTGGCAGGAAGTTTTAAAACTTTTATAAATTTTTGACAGACTTTCCAAATATCAAATTCTAGTTGAACTTCTCTTGAATTCCATTTAACTTTGGGGTGCTTCAAGGGTCTCCTGTGTGTGTGTGCGTGCGTGCTCAGTAGAGTCCGACTATGTGCGACCGCACAGACTCTAGCCCGCCTATTACTGTTGTTTCGTCACCAAGTTGTGTCCGACTCTGCGACACCATGGATTGCAGCATGCCAGGCTTCCTTGTCCTTCACGCTCTCTTGGAGTTTGCTCAAATGCCTGGCACATCCCAAAGAGAGATCCTAAATTAATTGGGTTAATCTGTAAGGAGAAGTTAGGCAGGTTCTCAGAGAACCCTGACAAGTTTAGGGATGAATTTGTCAGGCTGGGGTTGGCAGTCTCTTTCATGTGGCAGGATATCATGGTTATTCTGGCTCACCTAGGATGAAAAGGAGCATATACCGAGAAAGGCTGGGGAACATGCAGATGGCCTACTGGCCACCAGTCCACATTAAATTTATCAGGTGGGTGGGGATTCAATCCCAGAACATGACCCCCACAGGGACTGTGAAGATCATGTTGGCCAGGCTAGGATGAGACATTGTATTACTTTGTCTAGCAGAAGGAATAAAAAGGTGTATTGGTGAAGCCTGTAAATTCTAAGATCCAAGAGTTTACATTGGAAAAAGATAAAAACCAGGCAGTCTTCTTGAGCTGAGTGACAGAGGCATTCAGGAAGGACACCAATACAGACTCAGAGTCCACAGAAGGGAGGACATACTGGCCATGCATTTTATCACCCAGGCTACTCTGACATCCAGAGAAAAGTACAAAAGCTTCAGGCTGGGCCCCAAACCCATTGCCAACCTTGATAGTGGAGACCTTTAAGGTCTATAACAACCGAGACTTAACAGAGGAGGCCAATAAGGATGAGGCTAATAAAGAAAACGCAACTTTTGTCTGCTTTGGTTCATCCACCGCCTGGGGGGTAGTGAGAAGGTTCAAAGCACAGTCAAGAGGCCACCTGGGCTGAAACAGCTGTTCCTTTGTCTGAAAGAGGGACCTTGGAAGGGGAAATGTCCTGAGCACCCTCTGGTGGGATGCCCAAGGGGTATCCCTGACCAGCCTCAGTTTTGTGATAATTTCTCAAATGAGATTCCTGTATGCTGTATGGCGGACCCAAGTGCCTGCCTGCCTCCAGATCCTACTTGACCATCCTCTTGACTCCAGCAAAGCCTCAGGTCACCCTAGACGTGGCAGGTAGAAGTGAATTTCTTCAGACACCTGAGCCACTTGCTCTGTTCAGACTTGACCAGCCGGACCCCTCTCCAGCCTTGACTGTAATGTGATGGGAGATGATGGACAGCCAAAGGGAAGGTGGTTTATGTCTCCCCTTGCCTATGGACTCGGGTCCATTATCACTACTCACTCCTTTCTGTATATGCCAGAATGCCCTGTCCCTCTCCTCGGGAGAGATTTGCTAAATAAGTTAGGAGCTATAGAGTCTTAAGTGAAATCCAAGGTGGTAAAGAATTCAAACAGAAAATGCTTCTGTTGGTAGCAGTAGCCCCAGATGATCCACCTCATGGTCATCAAGATATATCCTTGGACATCCTCTAAGAAATGAGAGAACAGGTGGATTGTGTAGTTTGGGATAACTTGGTGCCAGGAAGGACAAAATTCCTTCCCCTGATAAAAACAAGATTAAGGCCTGGGGCACAGCAATCACCCTACAGGGCACATACCCTGAGAAGACCATCATGCAAAAAGACACACAGACCCCAATATTCATTGCAGCACTATTTACAATAGCTAGCATATGGAGGAAAACTAAATGTCCATTGACAGATGAATGGGTAAAGAAGCTGTGGTACATATATAAGATGGAATATTACTCAGCCATTAAAAAACCAAAATTGGGTCATTTGTAGTGATGTGGATGGACCTAGAGTCTGTGTGAAGTAGGTCATACAAAGTGAAATAGGTCAGAGAGAGAGAAACAAATATCATATGTTAACACATATATATGGAATCTAGAAAAATGATACTGACGAGCTATTTGCAGGTCAGGAATAGAGATGCAATTGTAGAGAATGGACATACGGACACTGTAGGGGTGGGGGAAGGACAACCTGGAATGCATTGGAGAGTAGCACTGACGTATATACACTTCCATGTGTAAAACAGTTAGCTAGCGGGAAGCTGCTATATAGCACAGGGAGCTCAACTAGTGCTCTGTGATGACGTAGATGGGTAGAATGGGGTTTGGGGTGGAAGGGAGTCTCAAGAGGGTGCGGATATAAGTATGCTTGTGTGCTAAATCAATTCAGTCATGGACAACTCTTTGCAACCCTATGGACTGTAGCTTGCCAGGCCCCTCTCTCCATGGGATTCTCCAGGCAAGAATACTGGAGTGGGTTACCATGCCCTCCTTCAGAGGATCTTCCCAACCGAGGGATTAAACCTGCGTCTCTTATATCTCCTGCATTGACAGGCAGATTCTTTACCACTAGCACCACCTGGGAAGTTGGATTATTGTTATTGTTCAGTTGCCAAGTTGTGATTCTTTGCGACCCCATGGACTGCATCATGCCAGGCTTCCCTGTCCTTCACTATCTCTCAGAGTCTGCTCAAATTCATGTCAAACTCATATCGATTGATGGTGATGCCATCCAACCACCTCATGCTCTGTTGCCACCCCCCCACTCCTGCCCTCAATCTTCCCGAGCATCAGGGTCTTTTCCAATGAGTCAGCTCTTCACATCAGCTGGCCAAAGTATTGGAGTTTCAGCTTCAACATCAGTCCTTCCAATGAATATTCAGGATTGATTTCCTTTAGGATTGATTGGTTTGAAAGCCCAGACATGTATACATTTAGCTGATTCATGTTGTTGTAGAGCAGAAACTAACAATAATGTAATGCTGTTATACTCCAATAAATAAACTGCAAGGATATACTGTTCAGTTCAGGGGATATAGCCAATATTTTATAATAACTTTAAATGGAGTATAATCTATAAAAATTTTGAATTACTATGGGATACACATGAAACTAATATTATAAATCACCCATGCTTCAATTTTTAAAAAGGAAAGAAATATTTCAGACTTATGAAAAGATATAAAGAAAAATGAGCACCCACATACCAAGAATATTGCTTAACCCCTCCCTGTTTCATTTCCCTCTTTCCAACTTCATTCCCTAGAGGTTCTATATTTGGTGTTTATGCATACTATGTAATATATTAATTGGAAGTTACATATACAGGGGCCTTTCCTCACAGTCCAGTGGTTAGGACTCCACTCTGCCAATGCATGTGTCGCAAATTTGATCCCTGGTTGTAGAACTAAGATCTCACATGCCATGCGGCATGGCTAAAGGATAAATCAATTATTTTACAGAATAAAGATTAAGGCCTGGGGCATATACATACAAAACTATAACTCAGAAAGACACATGCAGACTTCCCTGGTGGTCTAGAGGTTAAGAATCCACCTGCCAATGCAGGGAACATGGGCTGGATCCCTGGTCCACTAGGAGTCCTCATGACCTGAGGAAACTAAGCTGTGCGCCACAACTACTGAGCCTGCGCTCTAGCCCGAGCTCTGCCGCAGGGGAGGCCACGAGGCCACCGCCATGAGGAGCCTGAGCTCTGCCCCAGGGGAAGCCACTGCCATGAGGAGCCTGAGCTCTGCCCCAGGGGAAGCCACTGCCATGAGGAGCCTGAGCACTGCGATGAAGAGTAGCTGCCAGTAGCCAAAACTAGAGAAAGCACTTGTACAGCAAGGTAGACCAAGCACAGTCAAAAATAAAAAAATAAAAATAAAAAAGATAAATGCACACCTATGTTCATAGCAGCACTATTCACAATAGCCAAAACATGGAAATGACCTAAATGTCCATCAATAGACAAATGGGTAAAGAAGATATAGTACATATATAAATGGCATTCTACTCAGCCATAAAAAAGAACAAGATAATGCCATTTGCAGAACATGGGTATAACTGGAGATTACCATACTGAGTGAAGTACAAAAAGAGAAAGAAAAATATCATGTGATATCCCTTATATGTGGAATTTAAAATATGACACAAATGAACATGTCTATGAAACAGACTAGAGAACAGACTTGTGGTTCACAGGTGGAGCAGGGGAGGAGAGGGATAGACTAGGAATTTGGGGTGGGTAGATGCAAACTATTACATTTAGAATGCATAAACAATAAGGTTCTACTGTATACCACAAAGAACTATATCCAATCTCCTGAGATAAACTATAATGGAAAAGAATATTAAAAAAAAAGAAAGTATATATGTGTAAAACTGAGTCACCTGGCTATACAGTAGAGGTTGACACACACTGTAAAAGAACTACACTTCAATTTTAAAAAAGAAATAAAAAGAATATCAATACATGAAACAAGAACAAAAACATTAAACACTGCCAAATTTTTTTCTGATAGAGTTAAAAAGAAAAAAGATTAAGACCTGGAGAAAGATACTACTGAAAGAGACAAATATCTTTTAAATCCTGAGGGGGATCCAACCACTGGTCAGAAATTCCTAAAACGGACTATTTAGGTCCCGCCAGTCCGCTTGCATCTGGTCCCTCACTTCATGGGAAATAGATGAGGAAACAGTGTCAGACTTTATTTTTTGGGGCTCCAAAATCACTGCAGATGTTGACTGCAGTCATGAAATTAAAAGATGCTTACTCCTTGGAAAGAAAGTTATGACCAACCTAGATAGCATATTAAAAAGGAGAGACTTTACTTTGCCAACAAAGATCTGTCTAGTCAAGGCTATGGTTTTTCCAGTGGTCATGTATGGATGTGAGAGTTGGACTGTGAAGAAAGCTGAGCACCGAAGAATTGATGCTTTTGAACTGTGGTGTTGGAGAAGACTCTTGAGAGTCCCTTGGACAGCAAGGAGATCCAACCAGTCCATCCTAAAGGAGATCAGTCCTGGGTGTTCACTGAAAGGACTGATGCTGAAGCTGAAACTCCAATACTTTGGCCACCTGATGTGAAGAGCTGACTCATTTGAAAAGACCCTGATGCTGGGAGGCATTGGGGGCAGGAGAAGAAGGGGACGACAGAGGATGAGATGGTTGGATGGCATCACCGACTCGATGGACATGAGTTTGAGTAAACTCCGGGAGCTGGTATTGGACAGGGAGGCCTGGCATGTTGCGGTTCATGGGGTCGCAAAGAGTCAGACATGACTGAGTGACTGAACTGAACTGAGTCCCCTTGCAACACCCCCATCCTCCCTATTCAGAAGTCTAGCAGGGAGTACCTGTTTGTGCAAGACTTAGGAGTAGTGAGAGAGGCAGTTATCCCTGTTCACCCACTGGTGTCAAACCCATACACCCTCCTCACCCAGGGCCAGGAACATCCAGTGTTTCTCTGTTTTGAACCTCAAAGATGCATTTTTTTCTGTAATCACCTCCATCCAGACTCTCAATGACATTTTGCCTTTGAATGGAGGAGCCCTGACACCCTGAAGGATACCCAGTACACATGACAGTATTTCTGCAGGGTTTTGGGGACAGCCCCCAGCTGTTTGGAAATGCATAAACAAGGGAACAGAGCCTTGAGAAGGGAACTTGCTACAATATGTTGATAATTTACTGATAAAATCACTGCAGATGGTGATTGCAGCCATGAAATTAAAAGATGCTTACTCCTTGGAAGGAAAGTTATGACCAACCTAGATAGCATATTAAAAAGCAGAGACATTACTTTGTCAATAGAGGTCCGTCTAGTCAAGGCTATGGTTTTTCCAGTGGTCATGTATGGATGTGAGAGTTGGAGTATAAAGAAAGCTGAGCGCCGAAGAATTGATGCTTTTGAACTGTGGTGATGGAGAAGACTCTTGAGAGTCCCTTGGACAGCAAGGAGATCCAACCAGTCCATCCTAAAGGAGATCAGACCTGGGTGTTCATTGGAAGGACTGATGTTGAAGCTGAAACTCCAATACTTGGCCACCTGATGCGAAGAGCTGACTCATTTGAAAAGACCCTGATGTTGGGAATGATTGAGGGCAGGAGGAGAAGGGACGACAGAGGATGAGATGGCTGGATGGCATCACTGACTCAATGCACATGGGTTTGGGTGGACCTGGAGGTTGGTGATGGACAGGGAGGCCTGGCGTGCTGTGGTTCATGGGGTCACAAAGAGTCGGATATGACTGAGCGACTGAACTGAAGTGAGACCAAGGAAGACTGAGATCAAATACTGTTAGGTCCTAAATTTTCTGGCAAAAAGGGGATATAAAGACTCTCTAATCAAGGCACAGATCTTATAGCAGTGGATTCAACATTTAGAATGTTTTTTGACTCCAGGGGCATGAGCCTTAGCCATAGATTGAAGAACAATTAGTGCGTTATTATCTCCAACCAGAATGAGGCAACTCCTAGGATTTCTCAGAATGGCTGGGTTCTGGGTTCTGTCTTATCTGGATTCCAAATTATGGACTTACAGCAAAACCCCTACATGAGGCACTAAAGGAAGGAGAAGGGGAACCCCTCCCATGGCACAAGGACGGCCAGCAGGGCTTTGAGACTCTAAAGACTGAGTCCAGTAGAGCACCAGCACTGGGGCTTTCAAAGTTGTACGAGCCCTTTACTCTGTGTTCCGGGAGGTCAGGGATAGCACTAGGAGTCCTGACCCAAAAGCTGGGAACAGATCAGAGACCAGAGCCTTACTTTTCAAAACAACTGGACTCAGTGGTCCTGAGACAGCCAAGCTGCCTGCAGGCAGTAGCAGCCACAGTCCTGTTATGAGGCTTCCAAGCTCAAGGCTGTATATTGTCACCCTGCTTATTTAACTTATATGCAGAGTACATCATGAGAAATGCTGGGCTGGATGAAGCACAAGCTGGAATCAAGATTGCCAGGAGAAATATCAATAACCTCAGATATGTAGATGACACCACCCTTACGGCAGAGAGTGAAGAAGAATTAAAGAGCCTTTTCATGAAAGTGAAAGAGGAGAGTGAAAAAGTTGGCTTAAAGCTCAACATTCAAAAAACTAATATCATGGCATCCAGTCCCATCACTTCATGGCAAATAGATGGGGAAAGAGTGGCTGACTTAATTTTTTTGGACTTCAAAAACACTGCAGGTGGTGACTGCAGCCATGAAATTAAAAGGCGCTTACTCCTTGGAAGGAGAGTTATGACCAACCTAGACAGCATATTAAAAAGCAGAGACATTACTTTGCCAACAAAGGTCCATCTAGTCAAGGCTATGGTTTTTCCAGTGGTCATATATGGATGTGAGAGTTGGAGTATAAAGAAAGCTGAGCGCCAAAGAATTGATGCTTTTGAACTGTGGTATTGGAGAAGACTTGTGAGAGCCCCATGAACTGCAAGGAGATCCAACCAGTCCATCCTAAAGGAGATCAGTCCTGAGTGTTCATTGGAAGGGCTGATGTTGAAGCTGAAACTCCAATACTTTGGCCACCTGTTGAGCTGAAGAGCAAAGAGCTAACTCATTTGAAAAGACCCTGATGCTGGGAGGGATTGGGGGCAGAAGGAGAAGGGGATGACAGAGGATGAGATGGTTGGATGGCATCACCGACTTAGTAGAGATGAGTTTGGGTAAATTCCGGGAGTTGGTGATGGACAGGGAGGCCTGGCGTGCTGTGGTCCTTGGGGTCGCAAAGAGTCACACATGACTGAGCAACTGAACTGAGCTGAACTGAACTGAAGCTCACCCTGGGACATTACTTAGATGTGCTGACCCCTCATCAGGCACAATCTGTGCTGAAAGTCAAAGGACATCATTGGTTGACTGAGGAAGGTTAACAAGATACTAAGCCCTTCTAATGGACACACTGGACATTACCTTGGAGGTGTGCTATATCCTGACCCCAACAACTCTGCTCAGGGTTTGAGAGTGGAGACTTATTGCATCAGTGTATAGAGATCCTAGAACAAATTTACTTCAGTAGATCTGATCTTCTAGATGAGCTTCTTTACAGCCCTGAACTTGAATGATTCACTGATGGGACAAATTTTGTAGAAATAAGAACCCAACAGGCAAGGTATGGCACAGTCAGTCTAGATGAAGTCACAGAAACCAAAGCCCTGCCACACCCCAGACATTAGCCCGAAGGCTGAACTAATTGCATTAATGTGAACTTTGCAATTTGGGAAGATAAACAAATTTTTTTATTGACTCTTAATATGGGTTCCACATACTACACAGTCATACTGCCATTTGGAAAGAAAGAGAAATATTAACTGCTAGAAATTCCCCCAGAAAACATAAAGATTTGGTTCTGGCTCTTTCAGAAGCACTGAAGCTCCCAAATGACTAGCAGTCACTGTAGGGGACATCAGGGAAATGGAAATTTTGTGAGCCAAGGGAACAGCAAAATTAATCAAATTGCAAAACAGGCAACTGGAACCTGAACAAGTTATGGCTCTAGTGAATGGCCCCCCTGAACTCCCTGGCCTTCCCCAGTATTCCCCACAGGAACAAGACAATGCTGAGAAATGGGGCTATTAGAAGTGAAGCACAGACCGATATGAAAAGGTTGCGATTCTAATCCCTGGCATCTGACAGTGGAAACTGTAAGAACTTAACAGATGCCACACACTATGGGAGGGATGCACACTAGACTTGATACCAAAGTCTTTTTTAGGAGGGGTTTAAGAGAAAAGTAAAATAAGTAAGGTTTCCCTGTGATTTATATGCCCTTAATAACCCACAGACCCATCCAACACCCTCTTCCTTAGTCAGGCCTATCCAACACTGAGGGACATCCAGGGAAAGACTGGAAGTTAGATTTCACCCAAATTCCCCCATGATCAGGATGTAAATATCTTCTGGCATTTGTTGATACATTCCCAGGATGGGTTGAAGCCTTCCCCACCAGATCTAAAAAGGCTATGGATGTCTGTAAGTCCCTTTTAAAAGAAATAATTCCTTGGTCTGAACTCCCAAAATCCCTCAAGAGTGATTGATAACAGGCCCTCCTCTTATAGCCAGAATCACATAGGCCCTCACAATGGTCCTAGGAGTAGACCACAAGCTACACACCCCCTGGCACCCCCAGTCTTCAGGGAAGGTAGAGAGAATGAACCATAGTCAAAAAAAAAAAAAAAAAACCTTAGCAAAGCTCTGCCAAGAAACTCAGGAACCCTGGACCAACTTGCTTCCTAATGTAGTCCTCAGGGTCCATGTAGCCCCCAGGAGTGGTCAGAGACTTAACCCATTTGAAATTACTTACAGGAAGCCTTTTTGTACTACTGACATTCACTGATGAGAAAGTGAATCAGGCTCTGAGATATATTACTAATCTAGGACAAGTTCAGAAGGTGACTCAGGATTAGGCCCACAAGGCAAGGCACTGCCAGCTCCCACTGAAAACTACAGTAACGGAGCAGTTCCTTCACAAAGAAACCAAATCCTTTTTAAAACCTGGAAAGAAAGGTCCCCCCTAGATCAACTATTGCCAAAATGGGAGGAGGACACCTATAAAGTAATTTTAACCACTTCCACTGCTGTCAAATGCGAGGGATATCTAGTTGGGTACATTTGTCGAGATTAAAATTTTTAACCCCAGAAACCCCGCAGGTCACGAGAGGAACAGTACACCCGTGAGCCACTGGAATATCTGAACTATTCAAAAGACAGGCACCAGGCTTCCTTGATGGTCAAGTGGTTAAGAATGTTCCATTCAGTGCAGGGGACACTGGTTCAATCCCTGGTCTGGAAAGACCCCACATGCTGCAGAGCAACTAAGCCCATGTACCACAACTACTGATGCCAAGCCTAGAGCCT
The DNA here is from genome assembly GCF_910594005.1 of Cervus elaphus. NCBI lineage: Eukaryota > Metazoa > Chordata > Mammalia > Artiodactyla > Cervidae > Cervus > Cervus elaphus. The sequence continues at coordinate 28,690,016 of NC_057829.1, read as the reverse complement.
GTGCTCTGCAACAAGAGAAGCCACTGCAACAAGAAGCCTGCACACCGCAACCAGCTAGAGAGTAGCTCCTGCTTGCCACAACTAGAGGAAAGCCCAAGTACAGCAAAAAACAAAAACACACAAATAACTTTTTAAATGCTTAAAAAAAAAAAAAAGACTGGCACCATTAACAGATAAGTAAAATGTTGTAGTGGGTTGGCTCCTGTTTGAAGCCTTCATGGGCCTTGGGACCTCTCCTATTTCCTTGGCTGATGTGGTTCTTGACAATCATCTGGCTATTCAGTAAACCTTCTGGCAGAACTAGATAGAGTTTGTCTAGTTTGTGATAACTAATACTTAATGAGATAGAATATTAAAAAGCAAAGACATTACTTTGCCAACAAAGGTCCGTCTAGTCAAGGCTATGGTTTTTCCAGTGGTCATGTATGGATGTGAGAGTTGGACTATAAAGAAAGCTGAGCACCAATGAACTGATGCTTTTGAACTGTGGTGTTGGAGAAGACTCTTGAGTCCCTTGGACAGCAAGGAGATCCAACCAGTCCATCCTAAAGGAGATCAATCTTGGGTGTTCATTGGTAGCACTGATTTTGAAGCTGAAACTCCAATACGTTGGCCACCTGATGCGAAGATCTGACTCATTTGAAAAGACCCTGATGCTGGGAAAGATTGAGGGCAGGAGGAGAAGGGGACGAGATGAGATGAGATGTTTGGATGGCATCACCGACTCAGTGGCCATGGGTTTGGGTGGACTCCGGGAGTTGGTGATGGACAGGGAGGCCTGGCGTGCTGCGGTTCATGGGGTCGCAAAGAGTCGGACACAACTGAGCGACTGAACTGAACTGAATGCTACACTTGGAAAAAAGTGGGATTTTTGATATAAAGTCCATTGCCATTTTTCTTTCAGTCTTTCTGGACACACACACACACACACACACACACAGTGGAATAGTATTCAGCCACGAAGTAGAATGAAATGCCATTAGCAGCAATATAGATGGACCTAAAGATTATCATACTAAGTGAAGGCAGACAAAAAAAACTATGTTATCACTTATAGGTGGAATCTAAAAAGATACAAATGAACCTATTTGCAGAACAGAAACAGACTCAGAGACTTCAAAAACAAATGTTATGGTTGACAGAGATGAAAGGTTAGGGGGAGGGATAAATGAGGAGTTGGGGATTAACATATACATACTACCACATACAAAACAGATAACCAGGGAATTTCCTGGTGGCCCATGCTTAGGACTTCAAGGTCTCCCTGCCGAGGGCCCAAGACAATCCTTGGTTGGGAACTAAGATCCTGCAAGCCATGCAGTATGGCCATAAATAAATCAATAGGTTTAAAAATAAAATAAACTAGATAATCAACAAGGACCTACTATATAGCACAGTGAACTCTATTAATAACCTATATGGGTACATTACCATTGTAAAGTAGAAAACCAGTGGGAATTTTCTGTATGAAGGTGGGGGGGGACACACATATACCTATGGCTGATTCATGTTGATGTATAGCAGAAATCGTCACAATATTGAAAAGTAATTATCCTCCAATTAAAAATATAATAAAATGAATAATCTACATGGGAAAAGAACCTGAAAAAACAGTAGATTTATGTATCTATATAACTGAAACACCTTGCTATATATCTGAAACAAATGTAATATAGTAATTCAACTATACCCCAATATAAAAATTAAATTAAAAAAGAGAACAATTTAGGTAGAGATCAGGCAAAAGTCTGTGAAAATTAAAGTATATAATTTAAGTAACAGTTTAAGATAAGGAGTAAGAAATACCCCACTATACGGAATGACAAATGACAACACGCGTATAACTTCTGACTAATGGGAACTGAATAGGCATTAGAAAGCAGTGGGATTAATAACACTGATGTCTGTGAAATATGAAAGTTGTTGAGAGTAAATCCAAGAGTTCTCATCACAAGGAAAATGAATTTTTGCTTTTATTTTGTATCTGTATGAGATGATAGATGTTTGTTAAACTTACTGTGGTCATTTCATGACATATGTAGGTCAAATCGTTGTGCTGTACAATTTAAATTTATACAGTGCTGTATGTCAGTTATGTCTCAATAAAACTGGAAGAAAAGAGATCTCCAAAGAATCTTGCTAGGTTTTGGCAACTAAGAGGCTAAAGGCAACATTCCTTTTTTCAATTCACTTATTCATCAAGTGAACCTACTATCAGGAGACTGAATTTTACCTGTCAATTCTGAGGAGTTATCTGAGGAAAACACTGAAATTTAACTATGAATTTTAGCGTCTTTCAGATGGTGTACACTATCTTTGGGGGGAGAAAACTGGTTATTAAAGACAGGTTTGTTTACACGCTATTCTCATCCTTTTGCTGTTATTCTCAGGGGCGTACACTGGGTGTAGACTTTTCTTCTCCCCTCACAGTTGCCTTGGGGAAAGTTTTTGCAGTTGCCTGCAGTTCAGTGGAGTTTTCTGGGTTGTCTACATCTTGTTCATCTCTCTTCCTCAGATCAGTTTGAGCCAGTGCTATTAGTTTCTCCCCAAATCATGTGAGAGGAAGGGCTTGATAGATTTTGTATTTTCCTCTTTCATTTTTGACTAGAAAATAGTTACATCCACATTTCAAATCTTAATTTTGTTTTGACCAATTAAGTTTCTTCTCTTTGTATTGGGGGATAGCAAATTCTTTGTAAAAGCCCAGTAGTAAAACCTTTAGACTTTCAGGCCATGCGGTCTATTGCAGGTATTCAATTCTGCTGTGAAAAACAATACATAAATGAAGGAATGTGGCTATGTTACAACAAAAATATACTTGTGACAGTAGGTGGTAGGCTGGATTTGGCCCAGGTGCATGGTTTACCAACTCTTGCTTTTACTGGTTTACTTTTGGATTTCCTTTATACCTTATGTATAAAATGTACTTATAAAAACTAATGTTATTGAGCGCTACTTAGTCTATTCCAGGTACTCTGCTAGGCACTTTATATGCATCATTTCATATAATTGTTTCAAACTTTGACATGGATCCTGACATCCTGTCTTTTATGGAATATGCATCTGAGGCTCAGCTTCAGTGACTTTGCTCAAGGTCACACAGGTGGGAAGTGACAGAACTATATTTTGAACCAAGGTCAATATGAATATATTTAACCAAATTAACAAGCTGCTGGTTCTATTAATTTTAGTTTAAATAGACTATATGAAGAAACAACCAGCCATTGATGAATGAATAAAGAAGATGTGGTGTATAATCTTAGAATATATCTCAGCAAAAAGAAAAGGAGGAAAACTTCCAACAACATGGATGGACCCAGAGGATATTATGCTAAGCAAAGTAAATCAGAGAAAGACAATACCTCATGATTTCACTTACATGTGGAATCTAAAACAAATAAACAAAATAGAGACAGACCCAAGTTTACAGAGAACAAACTGGGGTTGCCAGATGAGAGGAGGGGGTGGGCAAAATAGGTCATCAGTTCAGTTCAGTCACTCAGTCGTGTCCGACTCTTTGCAACCCCATGAATCGCAGCATGCAAGGCCTCCCTGTCCATCACCAACTCCCAGAGTTTACCCAAACTCACGTTCATCGAGTCGGTGATGCCATCCAGCCATCTCATCCTCTGTCATCCCCTTCTCCTCCTGCCCCCAATCCCTCCCAGCATCAGGATCTTTTCCAATGAGTCAACTCTTCATAGTCATATTTAAAATTGTTTAAATAGTCATATTTAAAATTTTTTAAATTGATTTACAGGATAGTCAACAATGGACATAATGTGTAGTCAACAATATTAATTATAGACATAATATTACCATATAGTAAATTTGTATGCTGGCAGATGATTACTAGACTTATCAGGGTGACCATATCAATATATATATAAATGTCAAATCACCTTGTACACTTGAAATTAATATTTTATATCACCTATACATCAATTTTTAAAATGTTAAAGGGACAGTACACCTGAAATAAAATTGATGACAAGGCACTGAACCAGGCCGAAGCTATAATAAGGGAAGATTAACCTAAGACCATATATTGTCCAAATCACTATTATAGCTATATCTGTATCGGTTAGCTCTAAACTATCAGTTTAGTAGATGTGTTAATAGGTTATGTGCCAGGACACAACTGGCCTTTTACCCATTTTGAGCTTTAGAGATATGTGATCACTTGAGGGAAAATAAATTGGGTCATAATATCCATTCAAGTTGTTTTTATTATCATTTGCGGACTTTGAAGAAAAACCTGAAACATGAAAAAAATTCAAGAAAGCAACAGGAACTATGTCAAGGAGAAATCCCAGCTGGCAACCCGCTCCCCACCAAATAATAATAATGGCCATCACTAAAAACTCTACAAATAACTAATGCTGAGGAGGATGTGGAGAAAAGAGAACCCTCCTACACTGTCGCTGGAAATGTAAGTTGCCACTATGGAAAATGGTGTGAACATTCCTCAGAAAACTAAAATTAGAACTAGCATATGATCTTGGGCGTATATCTGTACAAAACTCGAATTCAAAAAGGTTCATGCACTCCTATGTTCATAGCAACAGTATTCGCAATAGCCAAGATATGGAAACAACCTACATATCCATCAAAGGACAGACTTGTGGTTTCCAAGGAGGGAGTGGGGGGATGGACTGGGAGTTTGAGGTGGATAGATGCAAACTATTACATTTAGAATGATAAACAACAAAGTCTTACTGTATAGCATAAGGAACTATATCTGATCTCCTGTGACAAATCATAATAGACAAGAATATGAAAAAGAATGTATACATGTGTACAACTAAGTCACTTTGCTCTACAACAGAGATTAACATAACATTGTAAATCAACTATACTTCAACTGAAAAAAAAAACCAACAAGTGCTGCCTTAGCCTGTTCTATGTTGGACTAGGTGCAGAGTGGGTGCTAAGGGTGAGCCGAGGAAACTAACGTGGCTGTAGGGGCTGGTCTAGGTCTCTCGTTTAAAGAGAATATAGACTCCTCTCTTATTTAGTCCACATCTGTTTTGGTTGAGTCTAGAGTCATGGCAATGTCATGTCTTTATTATTCTATCATGGGATGTATTGGGGCTCTTGGCAATGCTGGGGTCTTTCATATTATTTTGTCTGTTTCAATGCTGTCAAAGCTATTCCATTGTTGCTTTCATCCCTATTACTGTGGAGTCACTGAAGGGTAATAGGGGTTCCCCCTTACCTAGACAGTTGATTCATGGTTCTGGGATTGATTTGCCAAATCGTCCATGAAATACATATGCCCAGAACCCTTAGAAGTGTTGGCAGTATGATAGATTTGGGCCAGAGTCAGTGACCTATCAGAGTCAGGGCTATTGCAAATAGCCTTTGTGTTCTTTCCCTCACCCCAGAAACCAGTTATTGAGGCAAAGACTATGTACTGAGCTACTAAAAAGTGGGATTTTTGAGTGAGCAAGCAAGGTGAACTGTTGTTTGTTCTCATTCCTCCCTGTGATAGCAGGGGCCTCAATAAAGTCTTGCCTGAATTTCTAGTCTTGGTCTCTGATCCATTTCTATTGATTAAGCAGGCCAAGAACTCTGCTTGGTAAGCTATTTCGTGGCACCCAATGTGGGGCTTGTCCCCTTCAGGGGAGAGGATCTGGGACCTCCAGGACCACCGAACACAGCTTGCCCATGGGTGACAAGCTGCCACTGATCCTCTTGTTTCAGCATCACCACGTTTGGTAACTCTGCCTTCCTGGCCTCATCACACAGCACTTCCCCCTCCCCTTTGTCCCTTTCCCTCTCCTGCAATCTCTCTGCTTCTCTCTCCGTCCTCTCTTATTTTTGTCCTGTCATTCTGAGAGTGTGGACGTCGGGCAGCCACAGCATCACTCCTCTCAGCTTGTGAGAGCTGGTCCCTCTGGCCGGCAATGGCGCTCCTTGGAGGGAGACAAACAGGTGGGGGGGCTCACCTCACACCCGCAGGCCCAGGTCCAGCAAGCTCTCCCTGACCAGAGATTTATGAGACAGATACAGGTTCAAACCTCATATTGTGTAGTGGCTGGAAGTCTGATTGTCCTAATATCCTCACCTTTATTTTCCTGCCACCAAGAGAAGCCGAGCTGGGAACAGGCTGAGATCTTCTGTATACTGGTGTACGTGTGGATGAGAGTCCCGCCTGTGGGTTGCTGTCCCACGCAGGACAGGCAACTGTCTGGTTTCTGGGCTTAATCATCCTGGTGGGCAGTGGACAGGGAGCTCCCTCCTTCTCAGGCCCTTTCTGGAAGTGTGCAGGTTGGTCCTGAATAGACAGCTGCGGGGTCAGGTTGCAATGGCGCGGGCGCTCTCTCTCTCTCTCTCATTTTTGGCGTTTTCTGTCCCGCCTCCCTCTAGCTCTCCCTTGGTCCTCACCCCTATACTCCAGTCCTCTTTATCCTGAAAACGGGTTTGTGTCTTTAAGCTTTGTCACTGGTATCTTTGTATGTGACGTAGTTCTGTCTGTCCAGCTGCTCCTGGAAGTCTCTGTTGACACTGTGGGCATGGTCACTTTAGCCTGAAATACAAACAGCCCACATTGCCCGAGACTCCAGCGTTAGGTTACTTAGTTGGATGTTAAAGAACAAAAAGAAAACACAAGAGCCCACATTTTCCCCACCTCTGCTTTTGCAATGTAACTATTCTGCCTGGGCTCTCAAGGACTATTAATACCCGATTTATCTGTGATCTCCTAGACTGAGGGGAAAAAAAAGAGCACCATTTTAAATTCAAGGAGGAAAACTCTGAGCTCTCTGGTTCTGTAGAAATTAACTTGCCTAGGGATTTCCCTGGTGGTCCAGTGGCTAAGAGTCTGTGCTCCCAATACAGGGGCCCCGGTTTTGATCCCTGGTCAGAAAACTGGATCCTGCATGCCACAACCAAAGATCCCACACACTGCAACGAAGATCAAAGATTCTAAGTGCCACAACTAAGACTCAGTGCAGCCAAATACATTTAAAAAATATTAATGTAAATAATAGGAATTAGTTGAATATTCGGGCCACTTCAAATAAGATAAATGTTGGAACATTAACTGCTTAACAGGTCTAAATTTACCTACTTTTGTCTTCCTGTGAGAGAGAAACTAAAGACGCTTGGTGTCACCTTGACATGTTCTCTACCAATTTATTGAATGCTAATGTAAAGGACAATTCATGATTCTTAAGGGAAGTAGGATGTGTGTTTTCAGAAAAGAAGGTCTGAGGAATGGAAATGTATTTTATTGAAAGCATAAAGGGTGACGGTGTCTTAGAGCTGGCTATTTCTGAATGGAGAAAGAAGAAGGGACAAAGTATGGCTTCTCTCACTTATAAGAGAGCAAAGTTGTACTGGATACTGCTTTTGACAGCAGATGGTGTGAGTTCCTGGGCCTTTATGTGATCTATGGGGAAACAGTAGAAACAGTGCCTGACTTTATTTTTCTGGGCTCCAAAATCACTGCAGATGGTGACTGCAGCCATGAAATTAAAAGACACTTGCTTCTTGGAAGGAAAGTTATGACCAACCTAGACAGCATATTAAAAAGGAGAGACATTACTTTGCCAACAAAGGTCCATCTAGTCAGGGCTATGGTTTTTCCAGTGGTCATGTATGGATGTGAGAGTTGGACTATAAAGAAAGCTGAGTGCTGAAGAATTGATGCTTTTGAACTGTGGTGTTGGAGAAGACTCTTGAGAGTCCCTTGGATGGCAAGGAGATTCAACCAGTCCACCCTAAAGGAGATCAGTCCTGGGTGTTCATTGGAAGGACTGATGTTGAAGCTGAAACTCCAATACTTTGGCCACCTGATGTGAAGATCTGACTCATTTGACAAGATCCTGATGCTGGGAAAGATTGAGGGCAGGAGAAAGGGATGACAGAGGATGAGATAGTTTGGGTGGCATCACTGACTCAATGGACATGGGTTTGGGTGGACTCTGGGAGTTGGTGATGGACAGGGAGGCCTGGCGTGCTGCGGTTCATGGGGTCGCAAAGAGCTGGACATGACTGAGCGACTGAACTGAACTGAACTATGTGATCTATATTTGATTTTTTCCCCCACTTATCTCAAGAGAAGTATTGTTTCACAGAAATCTATGATTCCCATCTGACTGGGTGTTTAAAAACTTAAAATTTGATAGACTCACCAAATCCCAAATCACAATTGAAATTCTCTTGACTTTCAGTTAACTTTGGGGTTCCTCAAGGGGCCCCTGGAGCATCCCAAAGAGAGATTCTAAACTAACTGAGTTAGCCTGTAAGGAGAGGTTTGGCAGATTCTCAGAGAACCCTGACAAGTTTAGGGATTAATTTGTCAGGCTGGGGTTGGCAGTCTCACCTAGCAAGACGTCATCTTTATTCTGGCCCCCTGTTGCACCCGGGATGATAAAGGAGGGTATGCTGAGAAAGTTGGGGAATACACAGATGGCCTCCTGGTCACCCACCCACACCAAATGTATCAGGTAGGTGGGCATGCAGTCCCAGAACATGACCCACACGGGTACTATGAAAATTGTGTAGGCCAGGCTAGGATGAGACATTATATAACTTATCCATCAAAAGGAATGAAGATGTGTATGGTGAAACCTATAAATTATGATAAGGTCTGAGAGGTTACATAGGAAAAAGATGAAAACTCGGCAGTCTTCCTGAGCCTGGGGACAGAGGCGTTTAGGATGTACACAAATATAGACCCTGAGTCCAGAGAAAGGAGGTTGATATTGGCCATGCATTTTATCATCCAGGCTACGCCCGATGTCAAGAGAAAACTACAGTTTGAGCCTGGGTCCAAATCCTATCATCAGCCTTGATAGAGGAGGCCTTCAAGGTCTGTAACAACTCAGACTTAACAGAGGAGGCCAATAAGGATAAGAGGCTAGTAAAGAATTGCACCTTTTGTCTGCTCTGATTCATCTGCCATGTAGAGGAGACCCTGGAGGGGTAAGAAGATCCAGCAGAGAGCCAGGAAGCCACCTGGGCTGAAACCAGGGTGCCTTTTGCCTGAAGGAGGGACACTGGAAGGGGGAATGTCCTGAGCATACTACTGTGGGATACCCCAAGGGCAACCCTGATCTGTCCCAGTTTCTGGATAATCTCTCCAATGGGATTCCTGCTCACTGGGTGATGGGGCCAAGTGCCTGCCTGGCTCCAGATCCCACTCGACCCATCCTCATAGCTCCAGCAGAGCCTCAGGTCACCCTAGACGTGGCAGGTAGGAAAACTGAATTACTTTCGACACCTGAGCCACTTGCTCTGTTCTGACTTGACCAGCTGGCCCCCTCTCCATCCATGACTGCACTGTGATGGGTGTTGATGGTCAGCCAAAGGGAAGGTGGTTTATGTCTCCCTTTGCCTATGGACTCGGGTCCATTATCACTACTCACTCCTTTCTGTATATTCCAGAATGCCCTGTCCCCCTCCTCTGAAGAGATTTGCTAAATAAATTAGGAGCTAAGTAATCTTAGGATAGGTGAAATCCAAAAGGCAAAGAATTCAAACAGAAAATGCATCTATTGGTAGTGATGACCTTCCTGCTCGTCATCAAAATATATCCCAGGACATCCTCTAAAAAATTAGAGGACAGGTGGATCTTGTAGTTTGGGATAACTTGGTGCTAGGAAGAACAAAATTCCTTCTCCTGATAAAAATAAGGTGAAGACCTGGGGCATAGTAATCCCATAACTGGGCATATACCCTGAGAAGACCATAATTCAAAAAGACACATGGACCCCAATGTTCATTGCAGCACTGTTAACAATAGCCAGGACATGGAGACAACCTAAATGTCCCCTGACAGATGAATGGATAAAGAAGACGTGGTACACAGATCAGATGGAATATGACTCAGGCATAAAGAAATGGGTCATTTGTAGTGACGTGGATGGACCTAGAGTCTGTCATATGGAGTGAAGTGCCTCAGAGAAAGAGAAACAAATATTGTGCATTAACAGACATGTGAAGAATAAAGATGGCTTCCCTTGTGGCTCGGCTGGTAAAGAATCCACCTGCAATTCAGGAGACCTGGGTTCAATCCCTGGATTGGGAAGATTCCCCTGGAGAAGGAAAAGGCTACCCACTCCAGTATTCTGGCCTGGAGAATTCCATGGACTGTATAGTCCATGGGGTCTCATAAGAGTCAGACACCCACATATGAGCACCCACATACCAGAACACTGATTAACCCTTTTTTCATTTCCCGCCTTCCTACTTTATCCCGCAGAGGTCCTAAACTCAGTGTTTATGCATACTATATATTAGTTAGAAGTTACATATTCAGGGGACTCCCCTGGCAGTCCAGGGGTTAGGACTTCACTCTACCAATGCATGGGCAGTGAATTTGATCCCTGGTTGGGGAACTAAGAGCTTACATGCCATTCAGCATGGCCAAAAGATAAACAAATTAAAGAATAAAACTAAGGCCTGGGGCATACACTGGGACAAAACTATAATTCGAAAAGATACATGTAGACTTTCTTGGTGGTCTAGCGGTTAAGAATCCACTTGCCAATGCAGGGGACACGGGTTCGATCCCTGGTCCAGGCAGATTCCTCATGCTGTGAGGAAACTAAACCCTAGTGCCACAACTATGGAGCCTCTACTCAAAAGCCCAAGCTCCACAACAGGAGAAGCCACTGCAATGAGAAGCCTGAGTACTGCAATGAAGAGTAGCCACCAGTAGCCAAAACTAGAGAAAGCACGTGTGCAGCAAGGAAGACCAAGCACACTCAAAAATAAAAATAAAAAAGATACATGCACACCTATGTTCATAGCAGCACTATTCACAATAGCCAAAACATGGAAACGACCTAAATGTCCATCAATAGACGAATGGATAAAGAAGATATAGTACATATATAAATGGCATTCTACTCAGCCATAAAAAAGAACAAGATAATGCCATTTGCAGAACATGGATGTAACTGGAGATTACCATACTAAGTGAAGTACAAAAAGAGAAAGAAAAATATCATGTGATATCCCTTATATGTGGAATTTAAAATATGACACAAATGAACATGTCTATGAAATAGAAACAGACTCACAGACTAGAGAACAGACTTGTGGTTCACAAGGTTGGGGCAGACAGGAGAGGGGTAGACTAGGAATTTGGAGGGGATAGATGCAAACTATTATGCTTAGAATGCATAAACAACATTATTCTGCTATATGCCATAAGGAACTATATCCAATCTCCTGGGATAAACCATAATGGAAAAGAATATTAAAAAAAAAAAAAAAAGAATGTATGTGTGTGTAAAACTGAGCTGCTTTTCTGTACAGCAGAGGTTGACACTGTAAAAGAGCTACACTTCAATTTAAACAATCAAGACATGAAACAAGAACAAAAATATCAAATACAGCCACATTTTTTATGATAGAGTTAAAAAAAAAAAGATTAAGACCTGGGGAAAGATACCAATGAAAAGACAATATATTTTAAAGCCTGAGGCCCTGAGGAGGTCCAACCACTAGTGAGAAAATTCCTAAAACATGGATTATTTGAGCCGTGCTGATCCCCTTGTACCAGCCCTGTTCTCAGTTCATAAGCCTGGGCTTCCCTGATAGCTGAGTAGGTAAAGAATCTGTGAGCAATGTAGGAGACCCTGGTTTGATTCCTGGGTCAGGACAATCCCCTGGAGAAGGGATAGGCTACCAACTCCAGATTTCTTGGGCTTTCCTTGTGGCTCAGCTGGTAAAGAATCCATCTTCAATGAGGGAGACCTGGGTTCATCCCTGGGTTGGCAAGATCCCCTGGAGAAGGGAAAGGCTACCCATCCCAGGATTCTGGCCTGGAGAATCCTGGGTTGCAAAGAGGTGGACAGACTGATACACTTTCACTTTTTAGAAGTCTAGTGGGGAGTGTCGGTGTGTGCAGACTTAGGAGCAGTGAGCGAGGCAGTCATCCCTTTTCACCCATACACCCTCCTCACCCTAGTGCCAGGGAGCACCCAGTATTTCTCTGGTTTGGACCCGAAAGATGCACTTTTCTGTATTTTCCTCCATCCAGACTCTCAATACCATTTCGCCTTTGAATGAAGGAACCCTGACACCCTGAAGGATACCCAGGACACATGACAGTATTTCTGCAGGGTTTTCGGGACAGCCTCCATCTTTTTGGAAATGGATTAGCAAGGGAACTGAGCCTTGATAAGGGATCTCTGTCTCAATATTTTGATGATCATTGATTAAGTAGTGAGACCAAACAAGATTCAGATCAAAATACTGTTAGGTCCTACACTTATTGACAAAAAAGGGGATATAAAACCTCTTTAAACAAGGCACAAATCTCATAGCAATGGATTCAATATTTAGGATTTGTTTTGACTCCAGGGACATAAGACCCAATCATGGATCGAAAAACAATAATTAGTGCATTACCATCTCCAGCTAGAAGAGGCAACTCTGAGGCTTCTCAGAATGGCTGGGTTCTGTCTGATATGGATCCAAATTATGGCCTTACAGCAAAACCCCTACATGTGGCACTAACGGGAGGGGAAATGGAACCCTTTCAATCCAATGAGAACCACCAGTAGGACTTTGAGACTCTAAGACTGAGTTGAGTAGAGCCAGTACTGACCTTCTAAAGTTGGACAAGCCCTTTACCTTATACATTCATGGGAGGTCAGGGATAGCCCTAGGAATCCTGAGCCAAAAGCTGGGACTGGCTCAGAGAGCAGTAGGTTACAACAACTGGACCCAGCGGCCCTGGGGTGGCTAAGCTGCCTGTGGGCAGTAACAGCCACAGCCCTGTTGGTCAATGAGGCTTCCAAGCTCACCCTGGGACAACACTTAGTTGTATTGACCTGTTATCATGTATCATCTGTGCTTTAACTCAAGGACATCATTGGTTGATTGGAGGAATGTTCACAAGATATCAGGCCCTCCTAGTGGACACCCTGGACATTACCTTAAAGGTGTGCCAGACTCAACACCCACTGACTCTGTTTCCAGTGGCCAAGAGTGGAGACTTATTGCATCAGTGTAAGATGCTGTGGAGGAGGAAATGGCAACCCACTCCAGTATTCTTGCCTGGAGAATCCCATGGACAGAGGAGTCTGGTGGGCTACAGTCCATGGGGTTGCAGAGTCAGACATGACTGAGCACACACACATAGAGACTGTAGAACAAATTTACTCCAGCAGGTCTGATCTTCTAGATGAGCCTCTTGACAGCTCTGAGATGAATGATTTGCTAATGAGAGAAATTTTGTAGAAATGAGAACTTGACAGGCAAAGTATGCCATAGTTAGTCTAGATGGAGTCATAGAAGCCAAGGCTCTGCCACCCCAGATATCAGCCAAGAAGGCTGAACTAACTGCATTAAGGAATTTTGCAACTGGGGAAGAAAAGGAAATTAAATATTTTTATTGACTCAATACAGGGTCCACGTGCTACACTCTCATACTGCCATTTAGAAAGAAAGAGAAATATTAACTGCTAGAAATTCCCCCATGAAACATAAAGATTTGGTTCTGGCTCATTTACAAACAGTGCAGCTCCTGACCCGGGTAACAGTAACCACTGTAGAGGTTAGCTGAGGGATGGGCCTTCTGCGAGCCAAGGGAACAGCAAAGCTGATCCAATTGCAAAACAGGAGCTCAAATACAGGAACCTGAACAAGTTATAGCTTTAGTGATTGGCCACCTGAACTCCCTAGCCTTCCCCAGTATACCCCACAGGATCAAGAAAATACTGAAAAATGGGGCTATTAGTAGGGAAGCACAAACTTGTATGAAAAGGAGGCTAAAGATCTAATCCCTGAAGCCCAACAGTGGAAACTCACTGGTAGTTTACAGGAGCTTACAGGATGCCACTCACTGTGGGAGGGGTGCAGTATGGGACTCTACACCATAGGCCAGTTCAGGGAGGGATTAAAAGAACAGGAAAACAAGTAATGCTTGCCTGTGATTTTTGTGCCCATAATAACCCAGAGTCCCATCCAACACCCTCTCCCTTAGTCAGACCAATCCAGCATGGAGGGACATTCAGGGGAAGACTGGAAGTTAGATTTCACCCAGATGCTCCCAGGATCAGGAAAGAAATATTTTCTGGTGTTTGTTTTTCCTTTACAGGATGGGTTGAAACTTTCAACACCCAATCTAAAAAGGCTATGGAAGTCTGTTCAGTTCAGTTCAGTCACTCAGTCATGTCTGACTCTTTGTGACCCCATGAATCGCAGCACTCCAGGCCTCCCTGTCCATCACCAACTCCCGGAGTTTCTCAAACTCATGCCCATTGAGTCAGTGATGCCATCCAGCCATCTCATCCTCTGTTGTCCCCTTCTCCTCCTGCCCCCAACCCCTCCCAGCATCAGGGTCTTTTCCAATGAGTCAACTCTTCGCATGAGGTGGCCAAAGTATTGGAGTTTCAGCTTCAGCATCAGTCCTTACAATGAACACCCAGGACTGATCTCCTTTAGGATGGACTGGTTGGATCTCCTTGCAGTCCAAGGGACTCTCAAGAGTCTTCTCCAACACCACAGTTCACAAGCATCAATTCTTCGGCACTCAACTTTCTTCACAGTCCAACTCTCACATCTATACATGACCAGTGGAAAAACCAGAGCCTTGATCAGAAAGACCTTTGTTGGCAAAGTAATGTCTCTGCTTTTTAATATGCTATCTAGGAAGTCTGTTAGTCCCTTTTAAAAGAAATACTCACTCACTTTGGACATCCTAAGTCCCTTGAAAACGTTAGCAAGTCCTCTCTTACAGCCAAAACCACACAGGGGCTCACAATGGCCCTTGGAATGGATTATAAGCAACTATAAGATAGACTATAAGCAGCCACACATCTCTTAGCACCCCAAGTCTTCAAGGAAGGTATAGAAAATGAACCATACTTTAAAGAAAACCTAAGCAAAGCACTGCCAAGAAACTCAGGAACCCTGGACCAACTTGCTTCCTACCGCAGTCCTGAGGGTCTGTGTAGACCCCAGGAGTGGTCTGAGACTTAGCCCATTGAAATGACATATAGGAGGCCTTTTCTTATTACTGACGTTTTCCTGATGAGGAAGTAAACCAGGCTCTGAGATACATTACTCATCCAGGACAAGTTCAGAAGGCGATCCAGGATTATGCCCACAAGGCACTGCCAGTTCCCACTGAAAACTACAGTAATGGAGCAGCTCTTTCACAAAGAAACCAAACCCTTCTTAAAAACTAGAAAGAGAGGTCCCCCAAAGACCAACTCTTACCAAAATGGGCGGGTACCTATACCACCTATAGGTACAGGTATAGGGAGGGTACCTGCACCACCCAACTACTGTCAGACTGCAACGGATAGCGAGTTGGGTACATCTGTCCAGATTCAAACTTTTACCTCCAGGAACCTGTCAGGTCACACAGGAGGGACAGTACACCTGTGAGCCAGTGGAAGATCTGAGATCCCTATTCAAAAGACAGGAACCAGGCTTCCTTGGGGGTCAAGTGGTTAAGAATCCTCCTTTCAATGCAAGGGAACACTGGCTCCATCCCTGGTCTGGGAAGACCCCATGTGCCACGACTACTGAGCCCATGAGCCTAGAGCCTGTGCTCCGCAACAAGAGAAGCCACCACAACAAGAAGCTTGCACGCCGCAACTAGAGACTTGCCACAACTAGAGGAGAGCCCGCGTGCAGCAGAAAGACCAGCACAGCAAAAAATAATAAATAATTTTTTTAAATGCTTAAAAAAAAAGGGCACCATCAACAGTGGTACAGTGGAATAGTATTCAGCCATAAAGAAAAATGAAATAATTCCATTTGCAGCAATATGGATGGACCTAGAGACTATACTAAGTGAAGGCAGACAAAGAAAACTGTGTCATCACTTATATGTGGAATCTAAAAAGATACAAATGAATTTATTTATAAAACAGAAACAGACTCTGCAGACTTCAAAAACAAATGCTATGGTTTCCAGACGTGAAAGCTTTTGGGGAGGGATAAATTAGGAGTTGGGGATTAACATATACACACTACTATGTATAAAACATAATCAGGGAATTTCCTGGTGGTCCAGGGCTTAAGCCTCTGAGGTCTCCCTGCCAAGGGCCTGGGACAATCACTGGTTGGTAACTAAGATCCTGCAAGCCGTGCTTTGTGGTCATAAGTAAATAAATAAACAGATGAAATAAACTAGATAACCAACAAGGACCTACTGTATAGCACTGGGAACCCTATTAATAACCTATATGGGTAAATTACCATATGTAAATAGTTAATTAGTGGGAATTTGCTGTATGAAGCTGGGAACCTAAAACAGTGCTCTGTGACAACCTAGAGGAATGGGGTGGGGAGGGATATAGGAGGGAGGTTTAAGACGCAGGGAACATAATGTTGATGATTCATGTTGATATATGGCAGAAACCATCACTATATTGTAAAGTAGTTATCCTCCAATTAAAAATATAATAAAATAAATAACCTTTATGGGAAAAGAGTCTGAACAAGAATAGATATGTAACCATATAACTGAACCACTTCGTTATACCTCTGAAACAAATTTAGTAGTATATTTCAACTATATCCCAATATAAAAATTAAATTTAAAAAAGAGAACAATTTAGATAGAAAACAGGCAAAAGTCTATGAAAAATAAAGTATATAATTTAACTAACAATTCAGGATAAGGAGTAAGAAATAACCCAGTGTACTGAATGCTTTAACTGCTAGGCAAATGAAAACACACACATAACTTCTGACTAATGGGAACTGAATAGGCATTAGAACGCAGTGGAATTAATAACACTTCTGTTTGTTATATGTTTGACATATAAAAGTTGTTGAGAATAAATCCAAGAGTTCTCATCACAAGGAAAAAGAACTTTTTGCTTTCACTTTGTGTTTGGATGAGATGATGGATGCTCACTACATTTATTGTGGTCATTTCATAATGTATGTAAGTCAAATCAGTATGCTATACAATTTAAACTTATACAGTGCTATATGTCAATTAAGTCTCAATAAAACTGGAAGAAAAAAGGTCTCAAAAAAACCTTGCTAGATTTAGGCAACTAAGTGGCTAAAGGCAACATTCCTTCCTTCATTCACTTATTCATCAAATGAACCTACTGTCAATTTTACCTGTCAATTGTGAGGAGTTACCTGAGAAAAACACTTAAATTTGTCTGTGAATTTTGGGGTCTTTCAGATAGTGCAGGCTATGTTTGGGAGAGAAAACTGGTATTAAGGAAGGTTTGTTTACATGTTAGTCTCATCTTTGCTGTTATCCTCCGGGGCCAACACTGGGTGGAGAGACTTGTCTTCTCCCCTTAAAACTGCTTTGGGGAAAGTTCTCGCAGTTGCCTGTAGTTCAGAGGAGTTTTCTGGGTTATCTACATCTTGCTCATCTCTGCTCTTCAAGTCAGTTTGAGCCAGTGCTGTTAGTTTCTCCCCAAATCATGTGAGAGGAAGGGCTTGATAGATCTTGTATTTTCCTTTTTTTGTCTTTGACTAGAAAATAGTTGCATCCACATTTCAAATGCTGTTTGAAATTTGGTTTCAGCCAATTAAGTTTCTTTTCCTTGTATTCGGGGATTGGCAAACTCTGTGTAAAAGGCCAGATGGTAAAAACTTTTAGACTTTTCAGCCTGTGCAGTATACTGCAGCTGTTCAATACGGCTGTGAAAAACAATACATAAATGAAGGAATGTGGTTGTGTCACAATAAAAATTTACTTGCGACAATAGGAGGCAGGCTGGATTTGGCCTGGGGGCATGGTTTACCAACTCTTGCTTTTCATATAATTGTCTCAAATAATACATATAAAGTGCTTAGCAGAGTACCTGGAATAGACTAGGTAGTGTTAATAACATTAGCTTTTATAGATATAGTTGATACATAAAGTATAAAGAAATTCCAAAAGTAAACCAGTAAAAGAGTTGGTAAACCCTAGTCTATTCCAGCTACTCTGCTAAGTACTTCATATGCATTATTTCATATAATTGTCTAAAACTTTGACATGGATACTGTCATCCTCCTTTTACAGAATGTGCAACTGAGGTTTAGAGAGCTTCAGTGATGTCCTCAAGTTCACAGAGATAGGAAGTAGCAGACCTATTATTTGAACCAAGGTCAATATGAGTATCTTTTACCAAGTTAACAAGCCACTAGTTCTATTAATTTTAGTTTAAATGGACTACATGAAGAGACAACCATCTATTGATGAATGGATAAAAAAAGATGTGGTAAATATATAAACAAAAGAATACTCTTCAGCCATAAGAAAAGGATGAAATCTTGGCACTTGCAAAAACATGGATGGACCCAGAGGGTATTACACTAAGTGAAGTAAGTCAGATAGAGAAAGACACTATTCCATGATTTCACTCGCATGTGGAATCTAAAAAATAAATGATCACATAAACAAAAAAGAAACAGACTCAAGGTTACAGAGAACAAACTGGGGTTGGCAGATGAGAGGATGGGGTGAAATGTTGGACAAAACAGGTGAAGGAGATCAGGAGGTACAGACTTACTAAGTCACAGGGATATAATGTACAGAATAGTCAACAATGGATGTGATACATAGTCAATAATATCACTCATAGACTTAATATTACCATATAGTAAATTTGTATGTTGGCAGATGATTACTAGACTTATCAAGGTGATATTATATATAAATGTCAAATCATCTTGTACACTTGAAACTAATATTGTATATCAGCTATACATCAATTTAAAAAAATGTTAAGGGACAGTACACCTGAAATAAAATTGATGACAAGGCATTGAATCAAGCCAAAGCTATGAAAAGGAAAATTAACCTAAAATCATATATTGCCCAAATTATAATTATAGCTATACCTATATATATACACATATACAGAAGATGTAAAAATTATCCATTTTGTAGCTAAGTACTCTTGCAGTATCTAAACCACTAGTGTATGTAGATGCATTAAAAGATGTCAGGACACAACTGGGACTTTTATCATTTTGCACTTCAGGAGATGTGATCTCTCAAGGGAAAAAAAAAATGGGGGTCATAATATCCATTCAAGTTGTTTTTATTACTTATCATTTGGGGTCTTTAAAAAAAACCTAAAATATGAAAAAAAAAGTTCAAGAAAGCAAACAGGAACTTGTGACAAGGAGAAATCCCAGAGAAAGTAGATCTCTCATAGAAAATCTCACCCTACAACCCAATCAAACTCTTTAAGCCAGAAACTTCAAGGCGATCAAGTAGGGATGGAGAGAAGTGGATAAATTTAGTATGTGCTTTGGAAGTAGAGTCACAGGACATGCCAGAGAATTAGATGGAAGGCCTGAGGGGGAAAGGAGTCAAGAACCACATTAAGTTGAACTGTGCAGAAGCACATTTCCATGAGTAAGACATGGGGTTAGAATGAAAACTTCTATTTAGGTCATAGTGAATCTAGGATATTAAGATGCTTGAGATGGAATGATTGCTAACAGCCTCCTCTAATCAGACTTTAAAGGAAAGTGAAGGAATCAAGATGAGGCAAAGAAGGGAGAGAGGTTTAATAGGGATGTGAGATGGCTCTGTATCTCAGTTCCTCTCATTTCTTCAACCCTCTTGAGAACTGACTCCAGAACAAGTCCCCCCTGTTATAAGCCTTTCTTGATAGGGCCAATTTGTTCTCCACCTTATTGAACCTCATAACTTCATTTTATAATCAGTCACGTGTTTGCTTAACATATGCTTACTGAGCTCTTTCTGTGTGCTAGTCTCTGCTAAATTCTAGAACATGATCTGTAAGGCACAGCCTCTTCAATTCTGA
Organism: Cervus elaphus; assembly: GCF_910594005.1. Classification (NCBI taxonomy): domain Eukaryota; kingdom Metazoa; phylum Chordata; class Mammalia; order Artiodactyla; family Cervidae; genus Cervus; species Cervus elaphus. The sequence continues at coordinate 28,670,295 of NC_057829.1, read as the reverse complement.
TAGCTTTTCCTCTTCTCAACTGTGTTATTCACCTTGAGTTTAAAAGATACAATTCAAGTGTAACAGGCCCTGATCTTAAAACCAGTCTTTATTCTCGTAACCATCAACATACTTTGCTATTTGCCATTTGCTATCTACAGTGACTTTTCATTTTTCAAGACTTTGTCTTCGGTTATCAGCAGAAAATCTCACTGGCAGCTTGCTTCATGGCCCTTACTCTGTTCACAGAGCCTGTTCCACAAACTCTCCCCTGAGCACAGCTGTCCCCTGGGACTTTGGATTAGTAAAGTTCTCAAACTTCTTGGTCTCAAGGCCCCTTTGTACTGAAAATGGAGGATGCCAGAGAACTTTTGCTTTATGTAGGTATATCTTTCTATGTTTACCCTATCTGAATTCAATTTTGGGAAACGTTAATAATTTAATGTCAATGAACCCACTGGAATTTTTTCCTGGCTGCATCTTGTGGCATAAGGATCTTAGTTCACTGACCACAGATTGAACCCACAACCTCTGTGGTGGAAGCACACAGTCTTAATCACTGGACTACCGGGGAAGTCCTTGGATTTAAACAAGTTTATGAAAAAGTTATCGTCCAGAAAAGTGACATCTTTTACATTTTTGAAACATCTTTAATGCCCAGTGTAATAGGAAACAGGCTGATTCTCATAACTGGTGTGATGCAACATGTCATGCAGACTTTGAAAAACTCCACATTTGTGAGAGTGTGAGTGAACAAAGTCATGTCTTATAATTATGAAAACAGTTTTACAGGATCTCCTGCCCCAGTCGGAAGCTCCCTGGACCCCACCTTCAGAACTTAATCTCCAAAATATACAAACAACTCATACAACTCAACACAACAAAAAACAACCCAATCAAAAAAATGGGCAGAAGACCTAAAGACATTTCTCAAAGAAGACATACAGTTGACCACAGGCACATGAAAAGATGCTTCAATGTCACTAATTATTAGAGAAATGCAAATTAAAACTACCATGAGGTATGACCTCACACCAGTCAGAATGATCAGCATTGAAAAATCTACAATAACAAATGCCGAAGAGCTTATGGAGAAAAGGGAACCCTCCTACACTGTAGGTGGGAATAAATATAAGTTGTCACTATGGGGAATAGGGGCTTCCCTGGTGGCTCAGACGGTAAAGCATCTGCCTGCAATGCAGGAGACCCGGGTTCAATCCATAGGCTGGGAAGATCCCCTGGAGAAAGAAATGGCAACCCACTCCAGTACTCTTGCCTGGAAAATTCCATGGACTGAGGAACCTGGTAGGCTACAGTTTATGGGGTTGCAAAGAGTCGGACACGACTGAGAGACTTCACTTCCACTATGGGGAATAGTAGGAAGGTACTCAGAAAACTAAAAAATAGAATTGTCATATGATCCAACAATCCCACTCCTAAGCGTGTATCGGTACAAACCATAATTCAAAAAGATACATGCACTGCTATGCTCATAGTAGTACTGTTCACAATAGCCAGAACATGGAAACAACCTAAAGTACATCAACAGAAGAGTGGATAAAGAAGGTGTGGTACATACATACAATGGAATACTATTCAGCCATAAAAAAGAATGAAACAATGCCATTAGCAATACCATGGAAGCAACTAGATATGATCATACTATGTGAAATAAGTCAGAAAAAAAGACATACCAGATGATATCACTTATATGTAGAATTAAAACATGGCACATGCACCTATCTATAAAATAGAAACAGACTCACAAATAGAGCAGACTTGTGGTTGCCACTGTGGGAGAGAGAGGGAGGGACTGGGAGTTTGGGGTGAGTAGGTGCAAACTATTACGTCAAGAATGAACAAGTTCCTACAGTACAACACAGGGAACTATGTCTAATCTTCTGGGATAAACCATAATGGAAAAAATATGAGAAAGAATGTATTTGTGTGTATAACTAAGTCACTTTTCAGTACAGCAGAAATTAACATAACATTGTAAATCAACAATACTTCAATTAAAAAAGAACTGCTTCCCTAGCCTGCTCTGTGTTGGGCAAGGTACAGAGTGGTTTTTGAGACTTAGTTTAGGAAACTAATGTGGCTTCAGCGGCAGGCCTAATTCTCCCATGCAAAGAAAAAATAGACTCCACTATTATTTATTCCACATTGGTTTTGGCTGAGTGTAGAATCATGGCAATGTCATGTATTTTATTATTTTGTCAAATGTATTGGGTGTCTTGGCAACGCTGGGTTCTTTCATGCCATTTTGCCTGCTTCAACTCTGTCAAAGCTGTTCCATTGTTGTTTTCATCTCTATTATTGTGGAGTCCACTGAAGGCTAGTCCCCCTTATCTAGACATTTGGTTCATGGTTCTGTGATAGTTTTACTAAATCTTCCATAAAATACTTATATGCCCAGAACCCTTAGATGTGTTGGCAGCATGATAGAATTTGGGCCAGAGCCAATGACCAATCAGAGTCATAGCATTATTTCAAATAGCCTTGTACCCTTTTCCTCACTCCTACAAGTTATGGGGTAAAGACTATATGGAGTAAAGACTATATATCAAGGTAATTAAAAGTGGGCTTTTTTCAGGGAGCAAGCAAGGGAAACTGTTGTTTGTCCTTTCTTCCCTCTGCTGCAGCAGGGGCCCCAGTAAGGCCTTTCCTGAATTTCCAGTCAGGCCTCTGGTCTATTTTTATTGATGAAGGAGGCCAACAACGCTGGTTGGTAACATTTTGTGGTGCCCAACATGGGGCATGTCCCCTATTGAGGAAAAGATCTGGGCACCTCTGGGACACCTAACATGGTTTCCTTGTGTGTGACAAGCGGCTGCCTCCACCTCTTGTTCAGAGTCACCCACGTTTGTTCACTCTGCCTCCCTGGCCTCTGGGGGCCTCAGTTCCCTCATTCAGGCAACGCCGTCCACCTCACCATTTTCCCTTTTCCTCTCCTGAAATCTCTCTACTCTGTCCTCTCTCATTTCTGTCCTGTCATTCCGAGGGTGTGGTCATCAGGGAGCTCACACCTGAGCTTGTGAGACCTGCTCCCTCTGGCCGGCAGTGGCTCACCTTGACGGGTGCCGAGAGAGGTGGAGAGGCTCTCCTCATACCGTGCAGACCCTGGCCCAGTGGGCTCCCAGCTGACCAGAGATTTATGAGGGTGACAGAGGTCAGAGCTCATTACGTGTGGTGGATGGAAGTCTGATCATCCCTATATTCTCACCTTCATTTCCTGCTGCCAAGAGGAGTCCCTGAGGTGATGGGCTGAAGCGGCAGATTTCTGCACACTGGTGTCCAAGTGGGTGAGAGGCCCACCTGTGGGTTGCAGTCCCACACAAGACGGACAACTGTCTGTTTTCCAGGCTTGACCACCCTGGTGAGCAGTGGACAGGGTGCTCTGTCCTACACTGGTCCTTTCTGGAAGCCTGCAGTTTGGTACCTGAATAGACATCTGCAGGGGGTGGGTGGAAATGGCAGTCTCTCTCTCTCTGTCTCTTTCTCATTTTCAGTCTTTTCTGTCTTTCCTCCCTTTATCTCTCCCTTGGTCCTCACCCCCACACTCTCATCCACTTTATCCTGAAAACCCTTGTTTATGTTCTCAAGTTTTGTCATTGGTATCTTTGTGATGCAGTTTTGCCTGTCCAACTGCTCCTGAAAGTCTTTGTTGATATTGTGGACACAGTGGAGCACTTAAGCCTTGAAATACAAGCAAGCCCACATTGCCTGAGAGTTGAGCACTGGGTTACTTACTGGGATTTTAAAGAGCAAAAAGAGGAAACAAGAGCTTGCATCTCTCTCTCTGCCTTTGCAATGTAACTAGCCTGCTGGGCTCTCAGGACTACCTGATTCATCTGAAGTCTTCCAGGCTGAGGCTGGGAAAGGCCATTTTAAATTTAAGCAGGGAAACTATGAGATTTCTGGTTCTGTCTTTGTGTAAAACTTTTAAATGAGCTGTATTTCATTGGCTTAAAGGAAACTGAGTGCTTATGCACATTCTCAGAAATAACTAAGAGGTTGACCATAGCTGAGAAAAGAGAAACGAAAGGCAAAGGAGACAGGGAAAGACAACTCAACTGAATGCAGAGTTCCAGAGAATAGCAAAGAAAGATAAGAAAGCCTTAAGTGAATATTGCAAAGAAATAGAGGAAAATAGAATGGAAAAGATTATTTTAAAAAAATCTCTTTAAAAAAAATTGGAGATACCAAGGGAACATTTCATGCAAAGATGGGCACAATAAAGGACAAAAAAGGCAAGGACCTAATGAAAGCAGAAGATATTAAGAAAAGGCGGCAAGATTATGCAAAAGAACTACACGTAAAAGTTCTTAATGAACTGGATAACCACGATGATGTGGTCACTCACCTAGAGACAGACATCCTGGAGTGTGAAGTCAAGTAGTCCTCAGGAAGCATTACTACGAACAAAGCTAGTGGAGGTGATGTAATTCCAGCCGAGCTATTTAAAATCCTAAAAGATGATGCTGTGAAAGTGCTGCACTCAGTATGCTAGCAAATTTTGAAAACTCAGCAGCGGCCACAGGACTGGAAAAGGTCAGTTTTCATTCCAATCCCAAAGAAGGGCAATGCCAAAGAATGTTCAAACTTCAGCACAGTTGTGCTCATTTCACATGCTAGCAAGGTAATGCTCAAAGTCCTTCAAGCTAGGCTTCAACAGTGTGTGAACCAAGAACTTCCATATATACAAGTTGGATTTAGAAAAGGCAGAGAAACCAGAGATCAAATTGCCAACATCCATTAGATTCTAGAGAAAGCAACAGAATTCTAGAAAAGCATCTACATCTGCTTCATTGACTATGATAAAGCCTTTGACTGTGTGGATCACAATAAACTGTGAAAAATTCTTAAAGAGATGGGAATACCAAACCACTTTACCTGCCTCCTGAGAACCTGTATGCAGGTCAAGAAGCAACAGTTAGAACTGGACATGGTACAACTGACTGGTTCAAAATTGAGAAAGAAGTACAGAAAGGCTGTATATTGTCAGTTGTTTATTTAACTTCTGTGCAGAGTACATCATGAGAAAAGGTGGGCTAGATCACTCACAAGCAGGAATCAAGATTGCCAGGAGAAATATAAATAACTTGAGATATGCAGATGAAACCACTTTAATGGCAGAAAGTGGCAGAAAGGAACTAAAGAGCCTTGTGAGGAGGCTGAAAAGAGAGTGAAAAAGCTGGCTTACAACTCAATGTTCAGAAAACTAAGATCATGGCATCTGGTCCCATTACTTCATGGCAAATAGATGCGGAAAAAGTGGAAACAGTGAGAGACTTTATTTTCTTGGGTCCCAAATCACTGCAGATGGTGACTGCAGCTACAAAATTAAAGGACACTTGGTCCTTGGAAGAACAGCTATGGCAAACCTAGACATTGTATTAAAAAGCAGAGATATCATTTTGATGGCCAAGGTCCATATAGTCAAAGCTATGATTTTCCAGTAGTCATGCATAGATGTGAGAGTTGGACCGTAATGAAGGCTGAATGTCAGAGAATAGATTTTTTTTTTCTGAACTCTGGTGCTGGAGAAGACTGTTAAGAGGTCCTTGGATAGCAAGGAGATCAAGCCAGTCAATCCTAAAGGAAATTAACCCTGACTGTTTACTGGAAGGACTGGTGCTGAAGCTGAAGCTCCAATGCTTTGGCCACCTGATGCAAAGAGCCTACTCATTGGAAAAGACCCTGATGATGGGAAAGATTTAGGGCAAAAGGAGAAGGGGTTGATCGAGGATGAGATGGTTGAATGGCATCACCAACTCAGTGGACATGGGTTTGAGCAAAGTCCAGGTGACAGTGAAGGACAGGGCAGCCTCATGTGTGTAGTTCATGGGGCCAGAAGGAGTAAGACACAACTTACCGACTGAACAACACTATCAGATAACATTTAAGGTTCATGTGATCTGGGAGATGTTCAATATTTAATCAGTATCTGGTATTAGAGCTAGCTTAAGCTTGTGGGTTTAATTAATACAGATCTGCCTTTCAAGTTATCAACGTTAACTACAGGATTCCCTAGTGGTCCAGTGCTTAGGAATCCGCTGGCCAATGCAGGGGACACTGGTTTCTACCCCTGGTCCAGGAAGATCCCACATGATGCTGGGCAATGAAGCCTGTGTGCCACAAGCACTGAGCTGGCATGCTACGATTACTGAAGCCTTCATGCCTAGAGCCTGTGCTTTGCCATAAAATAAGTCATTGCAACCAGAAGCCTACACTGCAATGAAGAGGAGCCCCCTCTCGCCACAACTAGAGAAAGCCCACATATGTAGCAATGAAGACTCAGTGCAGCCAAAGGAAAAAAACCAAAACATTAAGTAGAATACTTTCATTGTTCTTAGGGTTACTGAGAGTCAGTAAATGCATATTGTTTTTGTCATGAAATCTGTCAACAGGGAAGACAACCTGATACGATTAAAATTTTAAGTAAATGTAACTGGGATAGGAACTTTTTGGTAAACTCAATAGGAAGAATTCTGTTTTGGAAATGTCCATCTAATACAGTCTCTCCAAATTTTGGTAAACTGAAATTAAATTAAGTGATAGGAATTCATTGAATATCCAGGCCATTTCAAATAAGATAAATTATTGAAACATTAATTACAAAACAGATCTAAATTTACCTACTTTTTTCTTCTTATGAAAGTGAAAAAGAAAGAAGTGAGAATGCAGTCGCTCAGTTGTGTCTGACTCTTTGCAACCCCATGGAAGCCCGCCAGGCTTCTCTGTCCATGGAATTCTCCAGGCAAGAATACTGGAGTGGATTGCCATTCCCTTCTCCAGGGGATCTTCCCAACTCAGGGATTGAACCTGGGTCTCTCACATTGCAGCCAGATTCTTTACTATCTGAGCCACAAGGGAATCCTTGTGTCTCATGAGACAAAAACTAAAGGTGTTAGGTGCCAACTTGAGATGTTCTTTACCAATCTATAGAATGTTAATATAGAAGACAGTTCATGATCACTTAAGGAAAGTAGAATTTGTTTTCAGAAAAGAAAGTATGAGGAATGGAAATACATTTTGTTGAAAGTAACAAAAAAGAATTTTTGTATGTGGTCCAAGTCTTCTAAAGTTGGATTAAATTTAATTAGGTAAATTGATTTTTATTAGGAGTAGGCTGATACATGCCTGGATTTAGTTTCTCTCTGTCATAAGAGAACAAAGTTGTCCTGGAATGCTACTTTCAATGTCAGACTGTGTGAGTTTCCGTGCCTTTAAGTGATCTATATTTATTTTGGATTTTTTCCCCACCTTAGTTCAAGGAGTAATTTTTCACAGAAACCTATGATCCGATCTGACTGGGTATTTTAAGATTCTTAAAAATTTTTGACTAACTTCCCAAATATCAAATTCTAATTAAAATTCTCTTGACTTCCAGTTAACTTTGGGGTGTTTCAAGGGCCCCTGGAAGATCCCAAAGAGAGATCCTAAACTAATTGGGTTAACCTGTGAGAAGAGGTTTGGCAGGATCTCAGAGAACCCTGGCAAGTCTAGGTATTATTTGTCAGTCTGGGGTTGGCAGCCTCTCTCACCTGGCAGGACAGCATGGTTATTCTGGCCCACTGCTGCACCCAAGATGAAATGAAGCATATACTGAGAAAGGCCAGGGAACATGTAGATGGCCTACTGGCCACCAATTCACACAACTAAATTTGCCAGGTGGGTGGGGATGCAATCCCAGAACATGACCCACACGGGGACTATGAAGATCATTTAGGTCAAGCTAGGATAAGACAATGTATTACTTGTCTATCAGAAGGAATGAAAGGGTGTACGGTGAAGCTCATAAATTCTGATAAAGTCTGAGGGATTAAACAAGAAAAAGATGAAAACCAGTCTTCCTGGGCCAGGTGAGAGAAGCATTCAAGAAGGACACCAATACAGACCCAGAGTCCACAGAAGGGAAGAACATACTGGCCATGAATTTTATCACCTAGGCTACTCCTGACATCCAGATACAATTACAAAAGCTTCAGACTGGGCCCCAAATCCCACTGTCAGCCTTGGTAGAGGCAGTCTTCAAGGTCTGCAACAACAGAGACATAACAAAGGAGGCCAGTAAGGATAAAAGGCTAATGAAGAAAATACAGCTTTTGGCTGCTCTTTAACCCACCAGAAGGGGCCCTGGAAGGCCGAGGAGGCTGGAGAGATGACCAAGAAAACAGCCTGCGTCCGAACCAATGCACCTTTTGTCAGAAAGAGGGGCACTGCAAGGGGGAATGTCCTGAGCACTCTCCTGTGGGTCACCTGGGACAACCCCAACTGGCCCCAGTACCTTGTGAATCTCTTGGATGAGAGATTCCCACACAACAACTGATGGGGCCCAAGTGCCTGCCTGACTCCAGATCCTTCTCGATCCATCTTCGTTACTTCAGTGGAGACTTGGGTCACTCTTGATATGGCAACCCAAATCATGACTGCATTGTGATGGAGGCTGATGGACAGCCAAAGGTAAGGCGGTTTAAGTCTCCCCTGCCTGCAAAGTCGGGTCCTTTATTATTTAACTCACTCTTTTTGTATATGCCAGCTTACTCTGTTCCTGTCCTTGGGAGAGATTTGCTAAATAAGTTAGGAGCTAGTATATTCTCGTGTGTGTTAGTCGCTCAGTCATGTCCTATGTGACCGCATGGACTGTAGCCTACCAGTCATCTATGTGACCCCATGGACTGTGGCCCACCAGGCTTCTCTGTCCATGGGATTCTCCAGGCAAGAATACTGGAGTGGATTGCCACGCCCTTCTCCAGGGGATCTTCCTGACCCAGGGATTGAACCCAGGTCTCCTGCATTGCAGGCGAACTCTTTACCCTCTGAGCCACAAGGGAAGCCTACAGTATATTCTTAGGACAGGGTAAAGTCCAAGAAGGTAAAGAATCTGAACAGAGAATGTATCTATCAGTAGCCCCAGGTGATCTACCTGTCGGGTGTCAAAATATTCTCCAAGACCTCCCCCAAGAAATTTGAGAACAAGTGAATCCTGCAGTTTGGCTTCCCTCGATGCCAGGAAGTATAAAAACATGTCCCCCCAATAAAAATAAGGCTAAGGCCTGGGGAGAAATACCCATGGAAGAGACAATATCCTTTAAAGCCTGAGGCCCTGAGGGGAATCCAATCACTACTCAGCAAACTCCTAAAACACGGACTCATTAGGCTTTGCTGGTCCCCTTGCAACACCCCCATTCTCCCCGTTTAGAAGCCTAATGGGGAGTATTCGTTTGTGCAAGACTTAGGAACAGAGAATGAGGCAGTCATCCGTGTTTACCCACCGGTGCCAAAAGCATACACCCTCCTCACCCACCTGCCAGGGTTTGCTTGTGCTTAGACACTTGGTTGTGTCCTACTCTTTGCAACCCCATGGACTGCCAACTGCCAGGGAGTGCTCAGTATTTCTCCATTTCGAACCAAAAAAAAAGACATACTTCTCTTTATTCCCCTCCATCCAGACTCTCAATACCTTTTTGCTTTTGAATGGAGGGGCCCTGACACCCTGGAGGCTACCTAATATACAAGGACAGTGCTGCAGGTTTGGGGGGACAGCCCCCATCATTTTGGAAATGCATTAGCAAGGGAAATGAGGGACCTGGGCCTGGAGAAGGGAGCTCTGCTTACAATATGTTGATAATCATTGATAAGTAGTGAGACTAGACAAGATTCAGATCAAAATACTGTTTAGAGCCCTAAATTTTCTAGCAAAAAGGGGATATAAAGCCTCTCCGACCAAGGTTCAGATCTCTCAGTAATGGTTTTGATATTTGGGACTTTTTTTTTTACCCTAGAGGCATGACTCCTGGTCATAGATTGAAATAGCCATTAGTGCATTACCATCTCCAACCACAAAGGGAGAAGCTTGAAGCTTTCTCAGGATAACTGGGTTTTGTTGTATCTGGATTTCAAATTATAGCAAAATCCTATATCAGGCTCTACAGGGAGAAGAAAGGGAACCTCTTCAATGACACTGTGACCACCAGTGGGCTTTTGAGACTCTCAAGACTGAGCTGAGGAGAGCGCCAGCGCTGGGGCTTCCAAAGCAGGACAAGCCCTTTACTCTGCGTTCACGGGAGGCCAGGGATCGCACTAGGAGTCCTGACCCAAAAGCTGGGACCAGATCAGAGGCCAGGGCCTTCTCTTTCAAAACAACTGGACTCAGTGGCCCTGGGACAGCCAAGTTGCCTGTGGGCAGTAGCAGCCACAGCCCTGTTGATAAATGAGGTTTCTAAGCTCACCCTGGGACAACTTAGATGGTTAACCCCTCATCAGGTACAATCTGTGCTGGAAATCAGAGGACATCATTGGTTGACTGGAGGAAGGTTCACAAGATACTAGTTCCTTCCAGTGGACACCACAGACATCACTTTAAAGTGTGAGAAACCCTGAACCTGGCAACTGTTTTCAGTGGCTGAGAGTGGAGACTTATTGCATCAGTGTAAGATGCTGTGGAGGAGGAAATGGCAACCCACTCCAGTATTCTTGCTTGGAAAATTCCATAGACAGAGGAGGCTGGCGGGCTACAGTCCATGGGGTTGCAAAGAGTTAGACATGACTGAGCACACACACGTAGACACCACAGAACAAACTCACTCCAGTGGGTCTGATCTAGATGAGCCTCTTGTCAGCCCTGAGGTCAGAAGATTTACTCGTGGGAGCAGTTTTGTAGAAATGGGAACCTGAAAGGTGGGGTATGTCGTACTTAGGCAAGATGAAGTCACAGACGCCAAGGCCATGCCACCCAAAAGGATGAACTAATTGTATCACTGAGAGCTTTGCAATTAGCGAAGGATAAGAAAGTGCACTCATTTCACATGCTAGCAAGATTAAGGTCAAAATACTTGAAGCTGAGCTTTAGCAGTCCATGAATTGAGAACTTCCAGATATACAAACTTGATTTAGAAAAGACAGAGGAACCAGAGATCAAATTTCTAATATCTGTTGAATCATAGAGAAAGCAAGGGAATTCCAAAACACATCTACGTCTGCTTCATTGACTATGATAGAGCCTTTGACTGTGTAGATCACAACAAACTGTGGAAAATTCTTAAAGAGGTGGGATTACCAGACCACCTTACCTGCCTCCTGAGAAACCTGTATACAGGTCAAGAAGCAACAGTTAGTACTGGACATAGAACAATGGACTGGTTCAAAATTGGGAAAGCAGTATGTCAAGGCTGTGTATTGTTAGCTCTGTTTATTTAACTTCTATGCAGAGTATATCATGAGAAATGCCAGGCTGGGTGAAGCTCAAGCTGGAATCAAGATTGCCAGGAGAAATATCAACAACTTCAGATATACAGATAATATTACTTTAATGGAAGAAAATGAAGAAGAACTAAAGAACCTCTTGAGGAAGGTGAAAGAGGAGAGTGAAAAATCTTGCTTAAAATTCAACATTCAAAAAACTAAGATCATAGCATCTGGTTCCATCACTTTAGGGTAAATAGATGGGGAAAAAGTGAAAACTGACAGATTTTATTTTCTTGGGCTCCAAAATCACTGAGAACAGTGACTGCAGCCATGAAATTAAAAGACGTTTGCTTCTTCGAAGAACAGCTATGACAAACCTAGACAGTGTATTAAAAAGCAGAGACATCACTCTACTGACACAGTTCCATATAGTCAAAGCTATAGTTTTTCCATTACTCATGTATGCATGTGAGAGTTGGACCATAAAAAAGGCTGAGCGCCGAAGAATTGATGCTTTTGAATTGTGGTGCTGGAGAAGACTCTTGAGAGTCCCTTGGACTGCAAGGAGATCAAACCAGTCAATCCTAAAGGAAATCAGTCCTGAATATTCATTGGAAGGACTGATGCTGAAGCTGAAGTTTCAATACTTTGGCCACATGATGCAAAGAGCCGGTTCACTGGACAAGACCCTTATGCTGGGAAAGATTGAGGGCAAGAGGAGAAGGGGGCAACAGAGGATGAGATGGTTGGATGGCATCACTGACTCAACGGACATGAGTTTGAGCAAACTCAGGGAGACAGTGAAGGACAGGGAAGCTTGGCATGCTGCAGTTCATGGGGTCGTAGAGAGTGAGACACAACTTGGCGACTGAACAGGAAACTAAATATTTTACTGATTCTAAAAATGGGTTCCAGGTGCTACATGCTCTTGTTGCCATTTGGAAAGAAAGAGGACTGTTAACTGCTATTAATACCCCCATGATACATAAAGATTTGGTTCTGGCTCTTTTAGAAGCAGTGCAGCTCCCTACCCGGGTGGCAGTAATCCATTGTAGGCACCACCAGAGGGATGGACCTTCTGTGAGCCGAGCAAACAGTAAAGCTGATCAAACTGCAAAACAGGCAACTGGAGCCTGAACAAATTATGGCCCTAGTGATTGGCCTCCCTGAACTCCCTAGCCTCCCCCAGTATTCCCCATAGGAATAAATGCTGAGAAACTGGGCTATGAGAACTGAAACACAGACTGGTATAAGAAGGAGGCTAAGTTTCTAATCCCTGAAGTTCAACAGTGGAAACTCACTAAGAGCTTACATGATGCCACCCACTATAGGAGGGATGCACTATGGGACTTGATGCCAAAGGCTTTTTCAGGGAGGCAGTAAAAAGAACAGTAAAACAAATAATGCTTGTCTGATTTATATGCAGGCAATAGCCCACAGATCCATCCAATACCCACTTTGTTCTTCAGGTCGATTCAACGCTGAGAGACATATCTAGGGGAAGACTGGCAGTTAGATTTCACCCAAATGTCTGCATGATCAGGACATAAATATCTTCTGGTGTTTATTGATAACTTTCACAGGATGGGGTGAAGTCTTTCCCACCTGATCTGAAAAGGCTATGGATGTCTGTAAGTCCCTTTTTAAAGAAATAATTCCTTGGTTTGGACTTCCAACGTCCCTCCAGGGTGATAAGGGGCCCTCTCCTATAGCCAGAATCACACAGGAGCTCACAATGGCCCTAGGAATAGACTACAAGCTACATACCGCTTGACACCCCCAGTCTTCAGGGAAGGTAGAGAAAATGAACCATACTTTAAAGAAAACCTTAGCAAAGCTCTGCCAAGAAACTCAGGCACCCTGGACCAACTTGCTTCCTATTGCAGTCCTCAGGGTCCTTCTAGCCCTTGGGAGTGATCTGAGACTTAGCACATTGAAACGACCTATGGGAGGCCTTTTCTTACTACTGACATTCACTGATGAGAAAGTGAACCAGGCCCTGAGATATATTATTAATCTAGGACAAATTGAGAAGGTAGTTTAGGACATTTCCCACAAGGCACTCCCCACTCCCACTAAAATTACAGAGAAAGGAGCCTTTTCTTTGCAAATAAAACCTGGAGGGACTTCTCTGGTGATCCAGTGGTTAAGAAGCCACCTGCTAATACATGGGACACAGGTTCAATCACTGGTCTGAAAAGATTCCACATGCCATGGGGCAACTAAGCCCATGTACCACAACTACTGAAGTCCACATTCCCCAGAGCCCATGCTCTGCAACAAGAGAACACATTGCAAATGAGAAGCCTGCACACTGCAACTAGAGAATAGCACCCACTCACCGCAATTAGAGAAAGCCCATGCGCAGTAATGAAGACCCAGCACAGCCAAAAAAAAAAAATCTGCTTGCTAGTGCAGGGGACATGGGCTTGATCCCTGATCTGGGGAGGTCCCACATGCCACACAGCAGCTAAGCCTATGTGCCACAACTACTAAGCCCATGTACTTGGGGCAAATTCTAGACCCAAAAATATACAAGGAGACCAAACAACCCAGTTGCCACTTTTGAGGAGCCTGGAGCAAAAACAGGGTGAGGGAGAGAAAGCAGGGTGCTGCACATGCCCCCTGCACACACCACCACCTAAGGGGTGGGCAAAACACCCAAGCCACCCCTCCAGCTGGACCCCAGACACACCACTACCCTCGCCGCAAGTAAAGAAGTTCGCCCCTGCTTGGGGAGCGAGCAAGCAAGCAAGGGAAAGTGTTGTTTGTTCTGGTTCTCCCTTCCCCTGCATCAGGGGCCCAAATAAAACCTGGCCTGAATATCCTGCCTGGTCTCTAGTCAATTCTATTGATTGGGGAATGCCAAGAACCCTGTTATTGTTGTTTAGTTGCTAGGTTGTGTCTAACTCTTTTGTGACCCCACGGACTATTGTAGCCTCCAGGCTCCTCTGTCCATGGAATTTCCCAGGGAAGAATACTGGAGTGGGTTGCCATTTCCTACTCCAGGGGATCTTCCCGACACAGGGATCGAACCCTTGTCTCCTGCATTGGCAAGGGGATTCTTAACCCCTGAGTCACCTGGGAAGTTTGCCAAGAACCCTAGTCAGTAACAAAAGCATCAAAGAGAATAAAATTCTTAGGAATAGATTTACCCAAGGAGGTAAAAGACGGTCAACTAAAAATTATAAAACATTGCTAAAATAAAGACACACAACTAGAGAAGGACAATGCACAGCAACAAAGACCCAGCACAGCCAAAAATAAATAAATTAATTAAAAAAAAACTTAAAAAAAATACATTATCGCTAAATAAATACTAACCATCATCTGACAGTGCAAGATTGCCACAAACCTTCAATTTTTTAAAAAAATGCAGTATCTGCAAAACACAATAAAGTGAGATGTTCCTGTATATAAAATGGGATTAACACTGCCTACTTCACATTTTTTAAGAAACAGAGATGATAATATTTCTATAGCATTTAGCACAGTGTTTGGCACATAGTTAGAACTTAATAAATAGCATCATGGTTATTGTTTTCATTGTTATTGATGTGAGGTTATCCTTGAGACAGAAATACAATGGAAGTGTAGGAAAAGAGTGTGATTATGATATAAGAATTAGAGAGATGGGGCATATCTGAGAGAATTTGCAAAGCTAAAATCATCTGATAGAGGAAGGAAAGACCTGAGAAGAAGCCCCTGACCTTCCAGATTTCTTTTCATCCTTTGCCCAAACATTTGGCTTATGATTACTTGTAGCCATGGAATCATCTAGAAAAGATCTCTGATTGGCATGAGTTTTTTTGGAAAATAGTGTTTTGCATGTAAGCTGAAGGTGAGTCTTGTCAGTTCTGCTTGTCTTGGGGTGTTTTGCCATGTCCAATTTCCCTCACTTTGCAGGTACCTCCATCAACAGTTGATTAAACTCCCCTCAATTAAAAAAAAAGAAAAGTAAAGACAAATGAATGGAAAGACATTCTTTAATCATGGTCTGAAAGGCTTATTATTGTTGAGATGATAGTATCCCATAAAATGATACATAGATTCAATGCAATTTCCACTAAAACTCCAATGACATTTTTTGTAGAAATAAAAAACCCATTCTAAAATTCATGTGGCATGTTAATGGGCCCCAAATTTTTTTAAAGGGCAAAGCTAGAGACTTATACTTCCTGATTTCAAAGTTTACTACAAAGCTGAAGCAATCAAAATATTGTGTATTGGCTTATGGAAAGAAATATAAATAACAGAGACTAGAATAAAAAACCCACAATAAACCCCTTCATATATAGTTAAATGATTTTGACAAAGGTTCTAGAGCCATTGAGAGATAGAAAGGACTCTTTTCAACAAATGGTCCTGGAAAAACTAGATGTCTACATGCAAAAGAATGAAATTGGTCCTTTATCTTATACCACATTTAGAAATTAACACAGAATGGATCAAAAACCTAAATGTAAACTATAAAAGTACTGAGGAAAAGGATATGGCAATGCTTTCTTGTGTATGACACAAAAAGCACAGGCAACAAAAGAAACACATATCGACTGGACACTACCAAAATTTAAGCTTTTGTGTAAAGTTCCAAAGAGAGAGAAAATAACAAGAGAGAGAAAAGGCAATCCACAGAATGGGACAAAGTACTTGAAAATCTTATAAGAGATTAATATCCAGAATACACAAAGAACTCCTAAAACTCAGCAACCACTATTGCAATTAAAACCTGGGCAAAGTAGCTTCCCCAACTGTACAGGACACAGTCAATGAGACCCATTTACTTATCTTATCCAGAGTACTGAGTCATAAGCTACATTACTGTAGAGGCTGGGGGAGTGGCAGATAGAACTCCTGGGTAGCATTAAAGACACACAAATCCTAACCTCATCAGAGACTGCATCAAGAAGCCCACCCGTGAGTCACTGGCGATACCTCGCCCACCGATCCCCCAACTCCAGCACTCTGCTTGCCTTACTCATATACTACCACACCCTGCGTCTGGCTCCTAGTGCACATTCCTGATGGGACTGGCGTGAGCTCTGGCAGATGGCTAGTGGGGACTCACAGAAAACCAGACTGACTCTGCAGACCAGGGAGAGACCACAAACTTTAAGGTTTTTTTTAAGTTTTAAGTCTGTCCTTGGTTAAGCAAAGAGGTGGCTGTCAGCACCTGTGAGTATATTGCAGCATTGAGAGAAGGCCTATGAGCTTAAGAATTCAGCCAAAAGAGGGAGCAGGAAGCTTGGAGCAGATGTAGTCAAAGAATCCGATAAACCCTGAGAATGCCTAGCAGGATGACGGAAGGTATTTCTCTCCTAAAAAATGAAAGTGAAAGTCGCTCAGTTGAGTCTGACTCTTTGTGACCCCTGGACTATACAGTCCATGGAATTCAAGTCAGTTATAAAAGACAAGAGGAGGTAACTACTACTTTACATGTAAAGACAACAATGCAAGACTTTAAGGGACATAAAAAAATCAAGGAAACATAACACTAAAGGATCACAGTAATTTTCTAGTAACTGAACTCAAGGGGAGGGAGATCCCCAGTTCATCAAGTAAAATAATTCAAAAGAATTGTTTTAAGGAAGCCCAATCACCCACAAAAAAACAGAGAAAAAAATTCAATGAAATCAGGAAACAGTACATGAACAAAATGAGAAGCTTAACAAAGAGATAGAAATCATAAAATAGAACCAAACAGAAATCTGGAGCTGAAGAATTCAGTAAGTAAAAGAAAAATACAACAGAGAGCGCTAACAGCAGGATTAACCAGGCAAAAGAAAAGTATGTATGAATTAGAAGATAGGACCTTTGAAATTATCCAGTAAGAGAAGAGAAAAGAATAAAAGGAAAAGAAAAAGCTAACTTGTCTATAGGACAACGTCAAAAGAAAGTTTGTTAATTATTGGAATCCTAGAAAAAGACAAGAGAAGCAGGAAGAAAGCTTATTTAAAGAAATAATAGTTGAGAACTTCCCAAATCTAAAGAGAGATTTGGATATCCAAGTTAATGAAGCTCACAGATCACCAAACTATTTCATATGAACAGATCTTCACCTTTAAATGATATATTAAAGGAACTTAATAGATACTTGCACAATATTCAATCCAAAAGTAACTGCATATTTTTCCTCAAAGTGCACATGGCCAAAACATATGTCTTAATAATTTTAAGAATACTGAAATCAGATCAAGCATTTTTTAATTAATTAATTAATTTATTGGCTACACCATGCAGCATGTGGGATCTTAGTTCTCTAACCAGGGATTGAATCTATACCCCCTTCACTGGAGGTGAGAAGTTTTAACCACTGGACCACCAGGGAAGTCACAGATTAAGCATTTTTGCTGACATGAATGGTGTAACTAGAAATCAATTACAAGAACAAAACTGAAAAATTCATAAACGTGAGGATTAAACATGCTACTGAATAACCAATGGATCAAGGAATAAGTCAAAAGAGAAATAAAAAAATACGTTGAGACAAATGAAAATATAACATACCAAAATTATGTAATGTAGTAGAAGTAGTTCTATTAATACGAGGGAAGTTCATAGTGGTAAATGATTACACTAAGAAATAAGAAAGATCTCAAATAAACAACCTAACTTTAGTTTCTTTCAAGAAACTAGAAAAAGCAAACAGTCCACAGTTAGTACACTAGAAGGAAGGAAATAAAGATCAAAATGAAAATGAGTGAAATAGAGACTAGAAAGGCTACAGAAAAGATCACTAAAATTAAGGGCGTTTTTTAAGATTACAAAATTGGCAAACATTTTGCTTAACTCACCTAAGAAAAAAGAGAAAATTCAAATAAAATTAGAAATAAAAAGGGAGGGGTTTCCCTGGTGGCTCAGTGGTAAGGAATTCCCCTGCTAATGCAGGAGACACAGGTTTGATCTGTGGTCTGAGATGACCCCACATGCTTTGGAGCAACTAAGCCCATGAGCTACAACTACTGAGCCTGTGCTCTAGAGCCTGGGAACCACAACGCTTGAGCCCACACGCGGCAACTACTGAAGCCCACACGCCCTACAGCCCCTGCTCTGCAATAAGAGAAACCACCGCAATGAGACACCCGAGCACCACAGCTAGAGGGTAGCCCCCGCTTGCTGCAACTAGAGAAAAGCCGGCACAGCAATGAAGACCCAGCAGAGCCAAAATAAATCAATAAAAAGTTATTTTTTAAAATAAATTATTAAAAAACAGAAAGAAATGAAAGAGATGTTTCAACTGATACTATAGAAATGTGAAGGGTCACAAGAGATTACCATGAACAATTAGTAACCAACAAATTGGACAACCTAGAAGAAATTGATAAATTCTTAAACATACACTCTACCAAAACTGAGTCAGGAAGAAATAGAAAATATGAAGGGGGAAAAAAGTTATGAGTTTGAAATTGAATAATTAATCAGAAACCTCCCAACAACAAAAGTCCAGGACTAGACAATTCATTGGTGGATTTTTACCAAATCCTTCTCAAACTCTTCCAAAAAATCAAACAGGAGGAAACACTTCCAAACTCATTTTATGAGGTCAGCATTACCATGATACCAAAAACAGACAAGGACAGTACCAGAAAGTAACAGTACTGGTCAATATCCCCGATGAATATAGAAGCAGAAATCCTCAACAAAATATTAACAGAATTCAACATACATTCAGGCTTCCCTGGTGGCTCAGTGGCAAAGAACCTGCCTGCCAGTGCAGGACACATGAGTTTGATCCCTGATCCAGAAGGATCCCTCATCCCACAGGGTAGCTAAGGCTGTGCACAACTACAGAGCCCATGCCCTAGACTCCAGAGCCACAATACTGAGCCTGAGGAGCTGCAACTGCTGAAGCCTGAACGCTCTAGAGCCTGTGCTCTGCAACCAAAGAGGCCGTTGCCATGACAAGCCTGCATACTGCAACTAGACAGTGGTCACCGCTCCCCACAACTAGAGATAAATCCGCATAGCAACAGAGACTCAGTATAGCCAAGTAAATAAAATTATGTTTAAAAATCCCAATACATTAAAAAGACCATATACCAGGGAGATGTGACCAAGATGGCAGAGTAGGAAGACCCTGAGCACGCCTCTTCCCACAGGCACAGGAAAAGCACATCTACAGAGCAACTGTCTGTAAGAACAACATGAGCCCTGGCAGAAAAGATTTTCCATAACTAAAGATATAAAGAAGGAATTATGAGATGATACAGTATAGTCAAGATACATATCACCCGGGTAGGTGACAACAAATGAGAAGATAATCATAACTGCAGAAGTTCTCCACAGTGATCAAGGAGCCTGAGCCTCATGTCAGGCTCCCTATCCTGGGGGTCCTGCACCAAGATAAGCCCCCAAGATTAATGGGGCTTGTGTATGGGAAAGCCAGAAAGCCAGAGGGCTGTACAAAGCATAGACTGTTCTTAAAGGACATGCATAAAATCTCACACACTCTGAGTCGCAGTAGAAAGAAGCCTGAGTCAGACCCACTTGCTGATCTTAGCACCCTTGAGAAGCAGGAGAAAATTGGAACTCCCTTTGGGAACACAGATGCTGACAGCACTATTCTGTGCAGAGCTCATGCTACTATGAGGATGTTTATGCTGGCAAGCACCATTTTGGAGTTCTCCCTCTAGCCTATTAGTGCCAGAGGTTTACACATCCACCAGTAAGCTGGCACCAGCACCGTGACTCCCTGGACTGCACAACTAGCCAAGTTGGGACATGGGCCTACCCGCCAACAGGCTGAAACCAGCGCCATGACTATACATGCTGCAAAGCCACTATGGTGGGACCTGCCCACCAGCAGGTCATGACAAACCCCAGGACCCTCCAAGCTACACAAGCAACTGAACTAGGACTCACCCACCAGTGAGCTGGCAGTCACTGCATGAGTCAGGGCCTGGCCGTCAACTAAGCCTGGGGCCAGCCATGCCTAACAGGCCTTCCACACTAGTTGGCCCCACCACAATAGAAGGACCCATGCAGCAGTCCATATAGGGAGCACCCTAGAGGGTATAGCTCTGGAAACAAGAGGGGAGTGTGCTGTTGGACCCCACAGGACATCTCCTATATAAGGTCACTTCTCTAAGATCAGGAAAAGTTACTGACCTATATAATACACAGAAATATACAGAGAATTAAGCAAAATGAGGAGACAGAGGAATATTCTCCACATGAAGGAACAAGGCAAAACCCCAGAAGAAGAACTAAGTAGAAATAAGGAATCTATCCAATAAAGAGTTCAAGATGATAATCATAAAGATATTCAATAAACCCAGGTGAAGAATGAACACAGTGAGAAGGTTAACAAAGAGCTAGAAATATGAAGAAGAAACAAACAGAACTGAAAGATACAATAACTGTCATAAAAAATACACTAGAAGACACCAACAATAGATTAGATGGAAGGAAGAGATCAGCAAATTAGAAGACAGAATAACAGAAATCATCCAACCTGAAGAGACAAAAAAAATTTCTTTCTAAATGAGGATAGTTTAAGAGACCTCTGAGACAACATCGGTTATACTAACATTCACATTATAGGGGGTCCCTATGATGAAGGAGAAGACAGAAAAAAAGAGGCAGAGAACTTATCTGAAGATAAAAACTTTTCTAACCTGGGACAGGATCCAAACATCCAGGTCCAGGAAGCACAATGCCTCAAACAAGATGAACCCAAAGAGTTCCACACCAAGACACATTGCAATTAAAATGACAAAAATTGAAGATAAACAGAGAAATCTTGGGACTTCCCTAGCGGTCCAGTTAAGAATCTGCCTGCCAATGCAGGGGACACAGGTTTGATCCCTGGTCTTGGAAGATCCCACATGCAACAGAGCAACTAAGCCCATGTGCCACAACTACTGAGCCTGTGAGCCGCAACTACTGAAGCCCATGTGCCTACAGCCTGTGCTCTACAGCACTGCAATGAGAAGCCTGAACACCAATGAAGAGTAGCCCCCACCCTCCACAGCTACAGAAAGCCCATCCATAGCAATGAAGATCCAGTGCAGCCAAAAGAACGATTAATAAATACATTTTAAAAAAAGAGTGAATCTTAATAGGAGCAACATAAAAGCAACTAGTTACATATAAAGGGAATTCCCACAAAACTATAGGCTGATGTTTTAGCAGAAACTTTGCAGGCCAGAAGAGAGTGGCATTATATATTTAAAGTGATAAAAGGGAAAAACCTACAACCTATAAGAATATTCTACTCAACATGGGTATCATTCAGATTTTTAGGAGAAATAAAGAGTTTTATAGAAAAGCTAAAGCAAAGAGTTCAGCACTATTAAGTCAGTGATTATAAAAGGAAAAATCTCATTCATAAACACAAACAGTAAAGTTAGTGGATCAACCAGTTATAAAGCTAGTAGGACAGTTAAAAGACAATGTAGTAAAATCTTCTATATCAACAAATAAGTAGTTAAGGGATACACAAAACAACTAGATATTAAATACTATGCCAAAAACTTTGAATGTGTGTGTGTTGGGGGAGCAGTAAAAATGCAGGGTTATTAGAATGTGAACTTAAGATAACCATATATATATATATTTACATATATAGTTATACTTCTATATTTGAACCTCATGGTAACCAAAAACCTGTAATAGACACAGAAAAAAAAAAAAACAACAGAAAGGAATCTAAACCTAACACAAAGATAGTCAAATTACAAAGAGCAACAAAAGAAAAAAACAAAAGAGAAATACAAAAGATCCAGAAAATAACAACACAATGGCAGTAAGTATATACCTAGAGATAATTATTTTAAATGTAAATGGACTAAACTCTGATCAAAATCAGAGTGGCTGAATGGATACAAAAATAAGACCCATATATATGCTGCCTAGAGACTCACTTCAGAGTTGAAGGCACACACAGAAAGTGAGGAGATGGAAAAAGGTACTCCATATAAAAGGAAATAAAAAGAAATCTGGAGTATCAATGAGACAAAATAGACTTTAAAACAAAGACTGTAACAGGAGACAGAGGATATTACATAATGATAAAGGGATAACTCCTATAAGATACAATAAGTGTAAATTTATATGTACTCAACATAAGAACATCTAAGTACATAAAGCAAATATTAACAAAAGGGAGAAAATTGACAGTAATACAATAAATAAGAGACTCTAACACCCCACTTACATCAATGGAAAGATCATCCAGACAGAAAATCAGTAAGGAAATGCAGGCCTTAAACAACACCTTAGATCGGAGGAACTTAATAGATACATACAGAAAACATTCCTTTAAGAAGCAGCAGAAAACATATTCTTTTCAAATGGTCATGGAACATTCTCCAGGATAGTTTACATACTTGGCCCCAAAAAGGTCTCAGTAAATTTAAGAAAGTTGAAACCAAATCAAGCATCTTTTCCAAACAGAACACTCTGAGACTAGAAATAAACTACAAGAGAAAATTTGCAAAAAAACAAACGTGGAGGCTAAAAAAAATATCCCATTAAACAACCAATGTGTCATTGAAGAAGTCAAAGAAAATTTAAAAAATACTTGGAAACAAGTGAAAATGTAAGCATTGATCCAAAAACCCATGGATATGGCAAAAGCAGTTCTGAAAAGGCAGTTTATAGCAGTACAAGCCTACCACAGGAAACAAGAAAAATTTCTAATAAATAATCTAACCTTGCACCTAAATGAATTAGGAAAAGAAAAAATAGAAAGTCAGTAGCTAGGGAAGAAATAATAAAAAGCAGAGCAGAAACAAATGAAAGAGAGACTAAGAAATAATAATAATAAAGGTTAATGAAATTAAGAACTGCTTATCTGAAAATATAAACAAAACTGGTAAACCTTTAGCCAAACTCAAGAAAAAAAAGAGGCCTCAAATAAAATCAGAAATTAAAAAGAAGTTAAAACCAAACCATGGAAATACAGAGTGTCATAAAAGAGTACCACAAACAATTATATGCCAACAAAATGGACAATCTAGAAGAAATAGATCAATTCCTAGAAACACACAATGTCCTAAGACTGCATCAGGAGGAAACAAAATATGAAGATACTACCAAAAATGAAAATGAGCCAGTAATAAAGTGTTAGTCGTTTAGTTGTGTCCAACTCTTTGCGACCCTGTGGATTGTAGCCCACCAGGCTCCTCTGTCCATGGAATTTTCCAGACAAGAATACTGGAGGGGGTTGCCATTTCCTTCTCCACCAGTAATAAAAACAAATAAGCAAACAAAAAAAAAAACTCCTAACAAATGTCCTAGACCAGACAGCTTCACAGGTAAATTCTGCCAAATATTTAAAGAAGAGTTAACATCTATCCTTCTCAAACTATTTCAAAAAATGGAAGAGGAAGGAATACTTCCAAACTCATCCTATGAGGTCAGCAGCACCCTGATACCAAAACCAGAAAAAGACAACCCTCAAATAGAAAATTACAGGCTAGTATCACTCCTGACACTCAAAGATGAACTCCCCAGGTCAGTAGGATGCTGGGAAAGATTGAAGGCAGGAGGAGAAGGGAATGACAGGGACGAGATGGTCGGATGGCATCACTGACTCAATGGACATGAGTTTGAGCAAGCCCCGGGAGATAGTGAAGGATGGGAAGCCTGGCATCCTGCAATCCATGGGGTCACAGAGAGCCAGATATGACTGAATAACAACAACAATCACTCCTGAACATAGATGTCAAAATTCTCAACAAAATATTAGAAAACCAAATTCAACAACACACTAAAAGTACCATGCACCACGATCAAGTAGCATTTATTCCAAAAATACAAGGATGGTCCCATATCCACACACACACACAAATCAATCAGTGTGATAACACCACATTAACAAATTGAGTAATAGAAATCACATGATCATCTCAATAGATGTGACTAAAAGTTTCTGATAAAATTGAACATTCATTTATGATTTTAAAAAAGCTTACAGTGAATGTAGAGGGAACATACTTCAGCATAATAAAGGCTAGATGTGACAAACATTTAACCAACATAATACTCAAGGGTGAAAAGCTGAAAGCATTTCCTCTAAGATCTGGACCAAGACGAGGATGCCCACTATGACCATTTTATTCAACATAGTATTGGAAATTCTAGCCACAGCAATCAGAAAAAGAAATAAAATAAATCCAAACTGGAAAGGAAGAAGTAAAACTGTCACTATTTGCAGATGACATGGTAAATATATATTTAAAAAATCTTAAAGACACCACCAAAATATTAGAATAAATTAATTCAGTAATGTTTCAAAATATTAATATACAGAAATCTGTTGCATTTCTATATGCTAACTACAACTATCAGGGGAGCTCAGAAACAATCCCATTTATAATTGCCTAAAAAACAATAAAATATGAAGGAATAAATCTAACCAAGAAAGTATAAGGCTTGTATTTAGAAAACTATTGTCCAATGATGAAAGAAATTGAAAATGACACAAACAAATGCACATGGAGTGGAAGAATTAACTTTGTTAAATAACCATATTCCCCAAGGCAACCTACAGGGTCAGTGCAATGCCTGTCAAAATACCAACGGCAATCTTCATGGAACTAGAGCAAGTAATTCTAAAACTTACGAAAACAGAAAAGATCTTAAATAGGCAAAAGAATCTTAAAAACAAAGTTGGAACCATTACAGTCCCTCATTTCAAACTATGCCACATTGCTGCAGTAACCAAAAAAGTGTGGTACAAAAAAACAGACACATAGATCAGGGGAACAAAATTGAAAGCCTAGAAATAAACCCACATTACATGGTCAGTTAATCCCAACGATAGAGACAAGAATAGACAAAAGGGAAAATACAACTTCTTTAATAAGTGGTGCTGGGAAAATTGGACAGCTACATGTAAAGGATCAAATTGGGCTACTTTATCACACTGTATACAAAAATAAACTCAAAATGAACTGGGTTCAAATGTAAGACCTGCAACCATCCACTTCCTAGAAGAAACCATAGACTGTATGCTCTTTGACAATAGTCTTAGCAATATTTTTTTGGATATGTCTCCTCAGGCATGGGAAACAAAAGCCAAATAAACAAATGGGACTACATCAAACTAAAAAGTTTTTGCATAGCAAAGGGAACTATCAATGAAACCAAAAGGTAGCCTACTAAATGGGAGAAGATATGTGCAAATGATTTATCTGATAAGCAGTTAACCAAAATACACAAAGATATCATATAAATCAACAGCAAAAAATAAACAACCCGATTCAAAAATGGGCAGAGAAAAAACAAAAATGAGCATAAAACCTGAATAGACACTTCTCCAGAGATGACATACAGATGGCCAACAGACACAGAAAAGGTGCTCAACATCACTACCCATCAGGGAAATGCAAACCAAAACCATAATGAGATTAACCTCTTGTACTTGTCAGAACGGCTATTACCAAAAAGGCAACAAATAACAAGTGTTGGCAAGGATGTGAAGAAAAGAGAACTCTTGTGCATTGTTGGTGGGAATGTAAATTGGTACAATCACCATAGAAAAGAGCACAGCTCCTAAAAATTAAAAGTAGAACTACTGTATAATCCAGCGATTCTACTGTGGGGGATTTTTCTAAAGAAAAGAAAAATACTAATTTGAAAAGATACATGCACTCTTACATTCATCACAGCATTATTTGCATTAACTAAGACGTGGAAGCAACGTAAATATCAATCAATAGATGAACAGATAAGGAAGAGGTAGTATATGTGTATACATGTACACACATACACACCCAATGGCATAGTAGTCATAAAAAAGAATGAAGCTTTGCCATTTGGAACAAGATAGATAGACCTAGAGGGTACTTATGCAAAGTGAAATTTAAATCAGGCATAAAAAGACAAATATTATATGATTTCACTTAGAATCTTAAAAAACAAACGAGCAAACATAACAAAATGGGAACAGTCATGGATACAGAGAACAAACAGGTGGTTCTAGCCGGTGGAAGGGGGGGGTTGGGTGGGAGTGCGTGAAAAAGGTAAGGGAGATTAAGAGACACAAATATCCAGTTATAAAAACAAATGAGTCACAAGGATGAAATGTACAGCATGAGTAGAGTCAATAATATTGTAATAACTTTGTATAGTGACAGATGATAACCAGAGTTATCACAGTGATCATTTTGTAAGGTATAAAAATATCAAATCACTATTTTGTACATCTGAAACTAATATTATAAGTCAATTATATTTCAATTAAAAAAAAAAACTACTCAGAAGCTGTAATCAAATCTTTAAATTGTTGACAAAAACTGATTCTCTGATATCATTTAATGACGACACTAGCCATACCATTTAAAAAACTTCATATGTAGTATAGAAATGTTTTGTGTGTGGTTCAGAAACCACCTGAGCAGAGGGTGGGGGCAGGGAGCTGAGAGAAGCGGCTCGCTAGCCCTGGCCTGCAGCAGAATGTGAGGGTGGGGTGCTGAAGCTCTGGCAAAGGTCCCAGGGAAAGGCTGGGGCTGGCGGCCGTGAGGACACGCTAAGAGGGCAACTTTGATATGGTCGTGGAATTAGATGTAAATGCCACTCCCAAAGCCAGAGAAGGTGCCTGAGACAGTGGACAAAACACCGCAGGTGCTGTCCCAACCTCAGAGGTGGCAGCTTTCACGAGGCTGTGAGCAGGCTCACACCTTGCTGGGGGCTTAAACAGCTTGGCCTCTCCTAGGGACCCATGAACTGGGGTCTTCCCCTGTGGGAAAAATGGTAAAATGTCTTTATTTCTCACCCCTTCTCTCTTAAGATCCTGAAAGATCTCTTGGAAATACCGAGAAAGGATGATGTGGAGAAAAACACCATCAAGGCTATTTTTAAGGACAGGGAACCCTGGACTGCTCTAGTCCATGGGGTCGTAAAGAGTCAGACAAGACTTAGTGACGGAACAACAACAACAAACCGTTTAAAAGTGAATTAAGATAAAACAATGAAAAAAAATTTCATATGTAAGGAGAAATAGGTGGCTAATCAGGTTCAAATGAAGAATTGTAAAAAAAAAAAAGTTGCTTTGAATTTGCTGAGGTTTTTCTTTTTTTTTTGCTTATAAAAACTGAATGTTGATTAATCAGAAAAATGTGTCTTTTATCTGTTGATATATCTTACATCTGACATTGATTTGTAATGCGGTCTCTTTCAGTAACTGAAATAATGAAGGAGCTGCCTTCATTATTTCTTCATTTCAGCAGAAATAAATGTGGAATCTAGCTTCCTTCTAAACTTCAAAAAAAATGGAGGGCTTTCGCTAGTAGTCCAGTGGTTAAGAATTCACCTTCCAATGCAGGGGACATGGGTTTGATCCCTGGCCAGGAAACTAAGATCCCACATATCATGGGGCAACTAAGCCCATGCACACCAACTAGAGAACCTATACACCTCAATGACTGAGCTCATGTGCTGCAACAAAGACCTGAGCACAGCCAAGAAAAGAAAAAGGGTCATACACCATGATCAAGTGGGATTTATTTGGGAGATGCAAGGATGGTTTAGTATCTGCAATTCAAGCAATGTGATACACCAAATTGACAAAATGAAGGATGAATATCATGTAATCATCTCAAGAGACACAGAAAAGTAATTGACAAAATCCAACATCCACTTATGATTAAAAACTCTCAAAAAAGTGGGTACAGAGGGAATGCACCTCAACATAATAAAGGCCACATGACAAATCCACAGCTAACATCATACTCAATGGAGAAAATCTGAAACTTTCCTCTAAGTTTAAGACAAACATGCCCATGCATACCACTTTTATTAACATAGTATTGGATGTCCTAGCAGAGCAATTAAGCAAGAAAATGAAATAAACAGCATCCAAATTGGAAAGGAGGAAGTAAAACTGTCACTATTTGCAGATGACATGATATTATATATGGGAACTTCTAGAGACTCCACACACACAAAAAAAATATTAGAACTATAGGGCAATTCAGTACATTTGTAGGATATAAAAATGAATATATAAAAATGTTGCCTTTCTATACACTAAAAACTATCAGAGAAATTAAAATAACAAACTCATATATAGTTGCATAAAAAGAATAAAATATCTCAGAATAAATTTAACCAAAGCAGTGAAAGACAACTCTCAACATGGGAGAAAATAATAGCAAATGAAACAACTGACAAAGGATTAATCTAAAAAATACACAAGCAGCTCATGCAGCTCATTATCAGAAAAACAAACAACCCAATAAAAAAGTGGGTAGAAAACCTAAACAGACATTTTTTCACAGAAGACATACAGATGGCTAATAAACACATGAAGAGATACTCAACACCACTCATTAGTGAAATGCAAATCAAAATTACAATGAGGTATCACCTCTTACCAGTCAGAATGGCCATCAAAGTCAAAAATTCTACAAACAATAAATCCTGGAGAGGATGTGGAGAGAAGGAAGCCTCTTGCGCTGTTGGTGGGAAGATAAGTTGATGCAGCACTATAGAGAACAGAATGGAGATTCCTTAAGAAACTAGGAATAAAACTACCCTATGACCCAACAATCCCTGGGCACACATCCTGAGAAAACCATAATTTGAAAAAACACACACACCCCAAGTTTCACTGCAGCTCTATTACAATAGCCAGGATATGGAAGTAACCTAGATGTCCATCGACAGATGAATGGATAAAATTGTGGTACATACAAACAATGGAATATTACTCAGCCACAAAAAGGAACAAAATTGGGTCATTTGTAGTGATGTGGATGGACCTAGACACTGTCAGACAGAATGAAGTCAGAAAAAGTATCATATAGTAACATATATATGAAATCTAGAAAAATGGTACTGATGTAAGTATTTGCAGGGCAGAAACAGAGACACAGATATAGAAAACAGAAGGTGTGAAGAATCGAGAGAGCAGCACTGACATGTATACACGCCCATGTGTAAAATAGCTAGCTAGTGGGAAGCTGCCGTGTAACACAGGGAGCTCTCAGCTTGGTACTCTGTGATGACCCAGAGGGGTAGGATGGGAGTGGGCTGGGAGGGAGGTTCAGAGGAGGCACTATGTATATACTTGTAGCTGATTCGTGTTGTAGTACAGCAAAAACTAATATGATATTGTAAAGCAATTATCCTCCAATTAAAAAAACATTTTTTAACTATAATGAGGTATCACCTCATCAGTCAGAATGGCTATCATCAAAAAATCTACAAACAATAAATACTGGACAGGGTTTGGAGAAGAGAGAATCCTCTTACACTATTGGTGGGAATGTAAATTAGTACATCCATTATGGAGAATAATATGAAGTTTCCTTAAAAAACTATAGAACTGCCAAATGATCCAGCAATCCCATTCTTGGACATATATCCTGAGAAAACCATAATTTGAAAAGATACATGCCCTCCAGTGTTCATTGCAGCACTATTTACAACAGCCAAGACATGGAAAAAACCTAAATGTCCAACGACAAGAATAAAAATGTGGCACATATACACAAGAGAACATCACTAAGCCATAAAAAAAAGCAGAATAATGCCATCTGCAGCAACATGGATGGATTTAGAGATTATCACACTAAGTGAAGTAAGTCAGAGAAAGACAAATATATGATATCACTTAAATGTGGAATCTAGTAAAAAAGTGATACAAACTTATTTACAAAACAGACTCACAGATCTTGAAACTTACAGTTGCCAAACGGGGTAACGTTGAATGAAATGATAAATTAGGAGCTTGGGGTTAATATACACACACTACTATACATAAAATAGATAACTAATAAGGACCTCCCATATAGCACAGGGAGCTCTACTCAATATTCTGTAATAACTTATATGGGAAAAAAATCTGAAAAAGAATACGTGTGTGTGTGTGTGTGTGTGTGTGTGTGTAAGATGATAGAGGTATTAACTAACCCCACTATGGTAATCCTTGTACAATATAGATAGGTATCAAATCGTCATGAAGTATACCTTAAATTTACATAACGTTATATTCCAATTATATCTCAATGAAGCTGAGGAAAAAAAATTAGGCAAAGAAGGACTTGAATAGACACTTCTCCAAAGATGACATATAAATGACCAAAAAGTTCACAAAAAGGTGCTTAATATTACTAACCATTAGAGAATACAAGTCAAAACTACAATGAGATACTATTTCATACTCTTTAGGATGACTATTGCCAAAAAACAAAATGGAAAATAACAAGCATTGGTTAGGATATGGAGAAATCGGAACCCTTGTGCATTGCTGGGGGCAATGTAACTGGTGCAGCCACAGTAGAAAACAGTATGATGATTTCTCAAAAAGTTAAATGTAGAATTACCATTTGGTCTAGCAAAACTCATTGGTCTAGCTATGTACTCAAAAGAAGTGAAAGCAGGGACTCAAACAGTGATTTGTATACTAATTTCACAGCAGCATCATATACACAATAGTGAGTACTGACACAAGCTTCAACATGGATGAACCTTGAAAACATGCTCCATGGAACAAGCCAGACACAAAAGGACAAATACTGTACCAGTCCATTTCTATGAGGTACCTTCTACAGACAAATTCATAGGGACAGAAAGGATAATAGTGGTTGCCAGAAGTTGAAGGAAAAGAATGGTTAATTATTGTTTAACATACATAGTTTCCATTGGGGATGATGAAAAAGTTCTGGAGATGGATAATGACGATAGCCGAACAACATTGTGAATGTCTTTAATGTACTTAAGGACACTGCATTAGCCATTTAAAAACAGTTAAAATGGTAAATATGAATAAATAATATTTACCATAATAATAATAAATTTTAAGGTATCAAGAAATGGGGAAGAGATACTTGTAACAACTGCAGTGACAGCTGGATCGGCAGAGCCTTCTCAAAATTAAAAATTATCAAAAAGTATCTGAGACCTTTCATTTGCCAAGAGCAACTGGCAATGCTTTCAATTGTATGAACTGAAGTTATTAAAAGTATAAATTTTAATGACAATAAATGAATTTGCAGAAAAGTGAGAAAAATAATCAAGGTGTCACACATTAATAAAGTATTACATATTATATTATATAAAACTACGACACCAAAAATATTTTTGCACTTTATAAGTTTATATTGTTACTCAGTTATCACTATTACCCAATATTTATAACACAATAAAACATTTTTTTTTAAAGAAAAAAGCTTTCTATTTTAGGTCCTTTAATGGCAATTTTCCCTGCTTTTTGAAAAGGAGTTCCACTTTTCATTTTAACTGGTTATATAGCTGGTTCTGTCTCTCAGCCTTGATAGCCTGTTTATCCTTGACTGAGTCATTTGTATCTCAGTTTTCTCACCTCTCAAATGGGTATGGTATTTACCTTTCTTTGTAGAACTGATGTGAAATTAAAATACACACACATACACACAATGGTTTGAAAAAGTATAGGTACTTTAAAATACTGGTGACATTGCTGCTGTTCATATGAAATATTTTATAATGAGTACCATTACTGGAGTCTTTAGACAAATACATTTCTTATCTACAATGAAGAAATTTAATTCACTATTTTCTGTGATTTCCAGACTTGACAGAGAAGCAAAATGACTCATTTGATCCATAGTTATTACTTTTCAGCCTAGTCATTTCATGGATAAAATTTATTTCTTCACATGACTAAAAGCAAAGTATAAACTGAAGATGACACCAAAACACTAGACTTCAGTCAACATTTTTAAAGCCTAAAATCTCAAATAGTGTTTCTGATAAACTCTCTTCTAAGCAACTCAATGGAAGAATAACACTAAGAGTGCTGAGTTCCCCAAGTTCTATCTCAACCTGTATACACCAGGTGCAGCTGAGTGTAAATAAAAATACTGCTGTAAATACAGAGGCAAAAATGCCCCAGCAGTAGGTTGGCTATGATGGGGAGCTCTGTCAGATTAGAGGACAGAGTCTGAGAGCCAAGCAGGCACAGACACAGAAGGCGGGGTGCTAAATCTGAATGCCGCATTCACAGACACTTAGAGCAAACTCTGACAATACCCAGACCACTGGTACAGGTGCCACTGTTGACTCACCATCATTGGGGGTTTCCTGAGTCTTTTTATACATCTTCCCGTAGCTCACTAAACACCATCTGTAGGTGACAGGCTTAGGGGTGTGGCCAGGTCCTTTGTGTCAAAAGACTGGTCCTGGGGGACCAAACTTGTAACTAATCTGTAGGTTAACCAGCTTGTCTGGGGTAGAATTCCAATTGCTCCACAACTTATGCCTCCAGAAGCTGACTAACTTCCCTGCTCCAGGGCCGGGGAATCCACTGTGAAGTGTTCGCTCTCTCACCAGCCGTCCCCCAGATAGGCCCTCCTACTGCCTAACCTTTGCCCTTTCTAATTGCCCTGATCTCATCCTAACCTCCATAGCTGTGTTTAAAGTCCACCTCTGGGGAACACACAGATTGAGCGTTCCAGGTAACCCCTTTTCCAGTCCTGCCTGGCATCTGGCCGGTGGGCTGTGTATCTGGACTTCCCGGGACACTGGCTGGGGGAGTTTGAGGGGGGACCTCAGCACCCACCTGGCTACAGGATGACGCCGGCCGTCAGCTTCTTGATCTTGTGGCTCAGCCTGGCTGGTGGCCTGGCGCAGAGCGACACCAGCCCTGACGCAGAGGAGTCCTATTCAGACTGGGGCCTTCGGCACATCCGGGGCAGCTTTGAATCTGTCAACAGCTACTTCGATTCCTTTCTGGAGCTGCTGGGAGGGAAAAATGGCGTCTGTCAGTACAGGTGTCGATATGGTGAGTGAACGGTTTCCCTTCCTGTGAAACTATCGCTGGTGGACCTGTGAACAGCCTGAGCAGGGCCACAGTCTGTCATGCACTTTTTCCCTGTTATCCACTTCTTAGAGGGTAGTTGCCAGATTCAGAAAATTAAAATGCAGAATGCCCAGTGAACTCTCAATTTCAAATAAACAACCAATATTTGTTAAAATATTTGAGATGTTTGGAACATGCTTATAATGACAAATTACTGATTGTTTATCTGAAATATATATTTCACTGCACTTCCTGTGTTTTATCTGGCAAACCTACTCCAAGGAGTTTTGCAATACTTGTCCCCTGGGACCATTTTAATGGGTTTGTTTTGAGGCAGGTAGATACTTAGAAAAAGGTGGCAAGGGGGAAAACGAATAGGTGATGTCTTTGTGAGGTGCTCCTGGGGCTGAAAACTGAAGCTGATCATTCAGGGAAAATTTTGAGCTTCCTCAGTCACTCTGTGCCTAGCTTGGAAATAGATTCTCCTCTCACTCTCATACAGTTCACACCTTCCTCCCAACTGTGTCAGTCTCTGATCACTTTGCCTAACCCCACCCCCACCCCCAACCCCATCCCAACCCCACCCCACCCCCCACCCCACACCAAGAGAGCTGTCCCTGCCTCAGTCAGCAATGGCAGGCCTTACGTGAGTAAGATGGGCATCTGCCAGCCGCCTCTGCCCACCAGGGATCAGTCCCTGAGTGACCACACTGTCCCCTCAGGCCTGGTCTTGGATGTGGAACTGAATGGGTAGGAGCACTACCTCGCCCAAGTTGTAAAGAGGGTACATGGGAAGCTGCGTGCAGGCCTAGCTGCAAAACAGCAGACCCTGAGGCCCGTTCTTGCTTTCCCCCACACTGGAATTCAGTGTAATGGGAGCAGAAAGCGGGGCCCTGGACCTTACAGCTGGGAGGCAAGGGGTAACTTCCAAAGAAAATGTTTTTGAAAGCATACACAGTCTCCTAACAGCATCCATTTCATTGTTTAGTTTATCAAATGTTTCATCGTGGGATTAAGAGATGAAAATGGTGATTGAGCCTAGAAGGAAAACATTTGAGAAATATTCTCTCCAGACACAACAGATAAAACTCAGCTTGGAGAGAGACTCAAAAAAGCCACACACTTGCTGGGCTCAGCCAATGTCTTGCACTCCTTTCTTATCCCTGAGCAGGGGGAATCTCTTCTTAGAAACTGAAAGTGACTAAGAGACTGTGGTTAACATTCCAGAACCAAAATTTTTACAGAATAGAAGCTTTAACCTCAGAGGGAGATAGTGAAAAAAAGGAAGCTGCAGCATCTCTGTGACGATTCCATAGAGTAAACCTGTGCTAGGGCCCACCTGGACTGCTAGCCACGTCTTCATCCAAGGTGTGTTGGACAAATGCAGAGATGCCTTGTCACAGAGACCATGCTCACCGAGTTTGCATGGATGAGGCAGGAAAGGGTTAACTCCAGGTATTTGATAAACACAGGTGCTCCTTTCCTCCCTAGTGGCAACACAAGACTTATTAAGTCTGTGGTTTAGCAAATAGAAAACAGCAGGATTTTTTTTTTTCTTCTTTTTTCTTTCTTTAGGGAAACAAGACCCAAACCCTCTTCTCTAGTAAAATAGCATTAAAAGATTTCAGCAAAGTTTGGTGCAAGTTTCCACCTGGGTCAGTCGATGCAGCAATCACTGGTGGGGGATGGGAATAGTCAACAGAGATATTACAGGGTCGCAAGTAACTCCAGTCACTCTGCAAAATGGAACCTGTCCAAAGAGGGACCTGAAAACCATATAGGAAAGAGGGGGTTAACCCTTGTTACCTTTGGAATGCAGAGAGCCAAGAACCTGAAGGCTGCACCCAAACTATCTTCTCAAGAAGTACAAACTATCTTCTCAAGTTGATTGAGCATCAAGCAGGCTTTTGAACAGATAACATTTAATAACTAACTGTTCTTTTACAGTTTGCCTTGTGACACATTTCTTGTGCAAAACACTTTCTTCAAAGCACTGACTCCCAATCTTGCCTGTGCTGCAAATCCCTTTAAGGGCTTGTTTAAAAAGACTGCTTCACCCCCACCCCTCGTATACTGATTGGGTAGGTCTGGGGCGGGGCCAGAAAATCTGCGTTTCTAAGAGTTCCCAGGTGATCCTGCTGCTGCTAGGGTCCTGGGATCACACTTGGGGTGGGGGTGGGGGAACTCCTTTAAAAACTGCAGTTTTTTCTTTTCTTCCAGGAGGAACAATTTAGCAACAGTTAGTCTACAAGAAAAATTGCCGTTTGGTAGGTGCTTATCACTACTTAAAACAGTGGTTCCTACCTCACTCAGCACTTAGAATCACCTGGGCAGCTCTAAAAAACACTTGCTGTCCGAATCAATTAAAAGGGAATCTCCTTCGGTTGGACCCAGACATCATTATTTTTAATGTTTCCCAGGTGATTACAAATTGCAGCTAAAGTAGACAACACTATTTAAGGGATCATTCTGGAAGAACTTCAGCCCATAGTTGTTCAGACAGGCAATTTGTGCTTGTATCCTGCTAGCCTGTCATCACTATTTGCCACACTTCTTCTACCTACAGTTTGTTTTCATGTTAACACACAAAATCTGCACCTACCAAAGGATTGGGCTATAAATATAGAGATTCAACATGAATCAAGAGCATACATGGTACACACACCTGGTCTCAGGAGTCTGCACTAATGTGAACACGATTGCCTCTCCCACCTCAGGGATTCTGATTCAATAGGGCTGTGCTCGGGACAGCACAAATGGTCCTTGAACCAGACTTTGATGGAAAAAATCAAGGGTTTGATCTGGGGGTGGGAGGTGCAGGACATCTCATTGCTAGTGACCTTGGACAAGTTCCCTAACTTTCTCAGCCTTTGTTTCCTTATGTTTATATCTAATGCTAATAATATCTATCTTGCAAGATTGTTATAAGAATTAAAGACACTGTATATATAAGAATTAGTGCTGTTAGAAAGTGAAAGTCACTCAGTTGCGTCCAACTCTTTGTGACCCCATGAACTGGAACAGCCCACCAGGCTCCTCTGTCCATGGGATTCTCCAGGCCAGCATACTGGAGTGGGTAGCCATTCCCTTCACCAGGGGATCTTCCCGGCCCAGGGATTGTATCCTGGCCTCCTGCATTGCAGGCAGATTCTTTACATCTGACCCAAGCTACCAAGTAGAGCATGGCAGGTACCAAATTTTATAAATGTTTGAGAAAGATGGTCTAGAGAACAAGTTAACTATGCAATCAGATTCTTCCGATTCTTTTTCAATATAAAATTAAAAAACACAGAAATCCTAGTGGCTGGAAAACACCCTCTCAGCTTCTGGAAGAAATCATCAAATGATGATTTAGATATCCTGTGCCTTTATGAAGGTCTCTGGGGCAGAGTTTCTGTGTCTTGTATATCATGATTTAAGTTATCATGCACACTGTCACACTTGGATAAAAGGATAATTTTCTTCTTGGGTTAAGTTCTAGGAAAGCAGGTATCCTTAAACATCAGCGTTCTTATTTTCTAGAGAACTTTTTACCTGTTTGAAATTTTAGAGCAGAATTTTATGAACCTGTGAGTTTGTGTATTTTTCCAGGCAAAGAATTCACAGCCTTCATCAGATTCTTAGAGGATGTATAGCCTGAAAAAAGGAAAGAGCTACTGACTTAGAGGGCAAAGGTTGTTCTCAGGAAAGGTGATGAACTGTCGAGGTTTGCCAGGATGGGGGGCGGTGGTTCCTGGGACGAAGGACTTTAAATACTGAAACAGGGATTGTCCCAGACAAATCTTTGGGACAAGTTGCTCACTTGACCTCATACAGTAACTGAATCTGTTTTAGCGACTAGAATAGAGTTTATTGCTTCAGTTAAATTATCACAGTTCTGTTTTGCCCCCTTGCTGTGTTCCTCATGCTGTGTTTGAGGGTTTCTGGCAGGAAACAAAATATGCACTTCAAATTCAGCACTCTGACCACTAGGTCAACCCCTAGTGGAACACAGAGCTGCCTCTGCCGAACCAGCTGCGTGGGGAGAAAGTATACATCCTCCCGTGTGGCTTAACCCTTAACCTGGGTGATAAACCCCAGACATTTTCACTGTGACAGAGAGAAAAACCGGATGGGCCCTGAAGGTAGTGGACCTGTCTGCTGGTAGAACTCTCATTTCATGCCTAACTCCCTTATTTGTCTTTTAAGTGTTTTGTGGTGTTTCACTTTAGTCAGATGTTTTAAATTTCCACAAGAGCAAGTCTATCGGTACTTCCTTTTATCTTTTGCATTTTTTGTTTTGCTTAAAGGACCATCCTCACATCAAGATCAAAACAGTTTTTGGCTTGTTTTTCCGTGAAAGCATCTGTGGCTAATATACATAATGAATGAGTGTTGCTGTGTTCTGAAAAGAATTTTTATGAGCACTAAATTTTCAATTTCAAATTTCATATGTCACAAAATATTATCCTTGTTTTGACTTTTCCCCCAACCATTTAAAAATATAAAAATTATTTTTATCTGGCAGGTTATACAAGAACAGCCAATGGGCTGGACTTGGACCAGTATTTGCCAAGCTGATCCAGAAAATCAGGTGGTCAGTCTCCTATAGGTAGCCAAAACCCAAAATAAAACTAGTTTGTGACATCGTGCATAACTGATGCCTAGACTCAAAACATCAAACTGAAAAGACTCAACACAACTCAAATCTGCTCCAACTGTAACGTGCGAATCTGCTACATAATTTCTGTCTGGACTCAAACCATCACCTTTTTTCTTAGAATTTTTATTTCAAGCTTCACTCCTCAACAGACTTTCTGCAACTATCATGAAACATTAAATACAATAAAAGTAACTGTCATCAATAGCAGGCCAGGTAGGACACGTCTATAATTGGTGATCCATTATCTTTCAAACTGGGAGTTTTATCTTCTGTGAGTTATCAAGTCCAAAAAAAGCAGAGGGTAACTCAGGAAACTGGACTGAGTCTGCGGCAAAAACCCTTGAACAGAAAAAGAGTTAAATTTCACCATCATATTTAGACATTTGTTTGTTTACTGAAAATTTCCCCCTGATTTCTATAAACCTAGTATAAGTAGAACATTTGTAAAATAACAACCCAAAGAAATAAAATCACCATAGTCTCACTTCCGAGAGATAATACGCATTTAATTGTGTGATTATTTCCATATGTATAATTTGATTACTAGTATTATTTAATACACTTTACCCATTCCCCTACTCCCAGTGCAACACACACACAACAAGTTAGTAGAGTATCAATACTAAGTTATATTTCTCAAGGCCTTTGAAAAGTAATGGAGGAATCACTGGTGGGCTGGCAGACTCCGTCAACGAGTGCAGGACACTTCCATTACAAATAATAAGAAAGGCTGAGTGGAAATTAAATATTAAAACAAATACATATACACTCAAGCTAGAAAGAAATAAAGGGAAACCTTCAAGTTCCCGAAATGAAGAGGAAACACAAAACTGAGTGCTAGCAGGGGCTTGTGCTGCTGCGGTCCTTGGAGGTGTCAGCCTGGAACATTATATATTGACTCCATGGGCTGAGGAATGTGCTTTAGTGACCATACAGAGAGAGGAGAAGAATTGTAAGGTTTGGGAAGTTGGAATTGAACAGTCTGCAGAAAGTTTAGAGCCTGGGAAACTGTCTAGTCTGTTTAAAAGGGATTAGAAGCAGCAAGGATGCTTTCTCTCCACCTGGGGGTGGGGCTTGGAGGAGGAATGAATACCCACTAAAAAATCACTACCTGAAGCATATTCTATGTACAGATGAGGAATCTGAATCTCTTCAGTT